>NW_027248280.1:10123961-10371461 GCF_041260155.1 Ptychodera flava | reverse complement strand
TCAAACGAGGCCGTGCATATATTAATAACGCAAACTTCCGGTGACATGAGGAGAGGGTCTATTATGTCCTCGATTGCCTGTATCTCTTCTGTATTGCCGCCGGCAGTTATTTGCTTGAGTTATTACAGAACCGTGTGCCTTGTATACCGCCACTCCTCTAGCAAAATTTGGCGTAGTTTGCACGACTTCGAAATACGCGTGTAATAAACAAAGAAACCACGTTTGGTTGAGGGCGCCCCTTTTTAGCACGCTGATGTAGTCAGCAGAGCTATCTATCTATCTTACTATCTGTCTGTCCATCTGTCTGTCTGCCTGTCTATCTATCTATCTATCTATCTATCTATCTATCTATCTATCTATCTATCTATCTATCAGTCGTTTTGGGAGCAAAGATATGGTGAACACGAAAAGTAGCTTTGCCTCATCACTCATGTCACTTGCAAACACTCGAACATGTTGCAAAAATCTCTCATTGCGTAAGCGACATCGTGCACAGAATCCTGCAATAACTGTAACCTACGTAGAAGTCGAAACGTTGATATACTGTAGGCATTGGCCATTGCTAGCAGACAGATGGTAACGTCTTTAAAAGCACAGGGTATGCAGCATCCCAATGTCAGAAAGCAATTTTCTATGGATGTTACTTCTCCCTTTTCAAGCCATTGATGCAACAAGGTCATCGGCACTGTTAATCAACAGTATAAATTGCGCCCGTGCACACGTCACTGAGAAGAAAACTCAGTTTTGCTAGTATTTCAAGTTGGGAAAATGTGCACTCCTGATAAGTGCAGTGCAGTGCAATATAATTTCAAAAAATTGGGAAAGCCCATGGAAATATGCCCTTTAATTTTTCTCATGTACTACAGTTTGGTCACGAGAATCGTTAGTTCATTCAGTCAAAAATACAATCGCAATCTTGTCGCAATCGCAATCACATGCCAAGTGCAAATGTTCTTGCATAGCAGGGCCAAAACTGGTATTGCTCTTTTCACTATGACAGTCCCTCCACCCAGCAAGAGAATATGGTCAACTTATGGATGTACGGGTCAACCACAGTCCGTGTGGTGAGGGATTGAAGGTGAAGATATCATGGACCGCATTGCCATAATAATGGCCAGAGAATTCATAGTCAATAATTCCCTCATTACCAGATACTGAGAGCAAGCCAATTTCCTTTACACTTCGCCATACATACATGTGGCGCTTGTCGAAACTGATTAATAGGCATTAATTGGTGTACATGTTAGCATCGACGATTTTGTCATGCAAAATCAGGACTATTCGTTGTCTTTACGGCAGTAATGTTCATCGTTAAGGTCCATGAATGAATTTATTTCGGACAAGCATTAACTTGTAAATACTGACATTGCATTTATTCGCAGCGAGATATGTATAAAGTATACTATGTTTTGCCTAAAAACACCCATACTTTTGTCATGAATTACATTACTGATTACCAAATTTTACAGTCATTGTCTGTTTTAATCTTTAGCTAGCAGATTTTACCAACATTTTAACATCTAGAATGGCCTTTGTGGCGTTTCAAATCAAGGATAACCGCCACGCATTTACTTGAAACCAACACTTATTCCATCATTCTCGAATGCCGTGTAAACGTGGATAATTGCATTACTATTATTGGCATCAACCGTTTTTTGAAACTTTCACGTTTAATTTGTTACTGCAATTGTGTGCTTTGTATCAAACTTTTACTAAATTTGTTTCAAATATCGATTTATCCACCCTTCATTACATATTCATCGAAAATATTTATAAATAGAAAGTGGTCTTCCTAAATACAAATGTGCAGGAGGATCCGTGCTCTCGGAAATAAACTCATGTAGATTCACAGATTGTTAAGATAAACACTCTTACTCTAGAATGTACAACAAACCTGATAGAACATTATTATTCTGGTCATAGTCACAAAATTGTGTCTATATCCATTGAAGATAGAATTGGCGGCAAATATTCGGACTATCAATCTTTTATTTTATTTCTTAGGTCTGGTAATCAACGTTTTAAGCTTGAATGATACTATAGAAATAACGGGCGACGAGCTGGCCATTAACGTTTCAATTTGTGGGCAAGGGCGAGAGGAAAGCCAAAAATTTACGGGCGAGGCTTGCCGAGCCCGTTAATTTGCCTTTCCTCGAGCCCGCGCCCACAAATAAACATTAATGGTCAGAGCGGAGTCTGTTATTTCCATTATATTATCAGCGAACACAAGAACACCGTCAAAATTTGCGAAAATTTCAGGAGCGAATGACAACTGGGCCCCAGAAACTGAGCAATACGCGACGCACTGTCACGCGCGCTGTAAAAAATTGGCAAATCCGTAGATGTTTTCAGAAAAAAAGTATCTCAACTTGACGTACAAGAGCTCCATTTTATTTTGTGGTTGATTATGATTTACGTTTGGGCTGTAAAGTTACGATACTTTCAGTTGTTAATCTTATTATTTATATTCACGGGCATGTAAACAAACCATTATTGTGTATTTGTGGTAAGTCGCGTGGTTCAGCTCGCCCAATCAAAATGCGACGGGCAGGGCAAGGTAATATAATGATTATTATACACCTGCGTCTGTAACCTATGGAGTTTTGTCGCACAGTAAATTTCAATATCACAGGACGCGGAGTCCAATAACTTTGACGCGGAGTACAATAACTTTTGGTGTTATTGGACGCTTTCTGACCTTTGACCTAAAAACCCTTTGCGTAAGCGCGAGGAAAAAGGACAGATCGTTTGAAGTTTCTAACAAAAAATATACTTCTAAACTTCCAGCACTTCACAACGTTAGTAGTGTTAAATCAAAAACCTGTGAATTCGGGTGAAATTATGCTGTCGACCTACAATGTCTATCACGTATACTGCGCTGCGCGGGTTTGAAATTTCGTTCTGTGCGCTTAGCGGACGCACTGAACGCGTTCTCAGTTTGCTCGCGATCGCTCAGTGCAGTGCGGCATGGGCATCCCAAAACGCATTAATGTTGACTTTTTCGCGGTACAATTGGACCAAAAGGGTGTGTAATATATAATAAGGTTGTTCACAAAATACCGGGATTTATGTCCTCGTACATCGTACGCTTCGATACTATCCTCGACGCTAAGCGTCTCGGACAATACCTCCGCTGCACGATGTACTCGGACATAAATCTCTGTATTTTGTGAATAACCTTATATTATTTGACTCTTTGGTTGTCTAAATTAAACTTCGACCAAATACTGGCGCCGTGTACAACAAAGAGACGTATCACTGTCACGCAAACGTCAAAAAATGTACTGTTAAGATTCATATCCCGCAAAGGGGAAGTTTAAAAAATCGAATCTAGAAAAGTAAATAATCGCAATTCAGATGTATGTGACAATTCAAATGAAGTTTTGTACTTTCATTAATATCCATGCTATGGCCTACGACTGACTTAGTTACACGTATCATATGCAACGTGGTCTTTCCACGATGGAATTTTCTAGAACTCGTCAAATGACGAGAAAACAGATACGTCTGAATCAATAAAAGTGACGTCAGAGGTTATTTTTGAAAGAGTATCCCATGGGAAATAATCTTTGAAAACAAGCGCCCTGTCATCTGATGATACACGTAGTGCCATCTGCAGTTTTGACAGAGCTACGGTTGTGAACGATGAGCTTGTGAATAAAACCGCAAGCTTAAGATTTAACATTGAGATAGCGAAATTATTGGAAGAGGTCATCGACGATAAAGATTCAAGTGCAACTTTGGACGTAGCTATAGCTAGCTGTGTTTGGAATATTGTTGTAGAGATTAAAAATGTGGTACTCCTGTTACCCTAAACTACTGAAATTACTATGACCTGGCTTTCATTTGTGGTCGTGCGTTACAAAACACATCGCTATACCCCTCGGCCAACGGCCTTAGAGTATAGTAACGTTTTTCTTGTAACGCACGTCCCGTCAGGGTTATAAACAGGCACTATATCCCACATGACCTTGCAAAAGGTGTATACACTAGCAGCTATCTTAGCGTATAGAGTAAATTTGTAAGACTGGTCACGTCACTTTTCCAACTATTAATGCACATAAAGTGCAAATGTGTGAAACATCAGGACGAAAAGGCTATTGGAAAAACCAAGGTAAAGTTGGGCAATGAGGAACGGAACCAAAATGATACCTCTATCGGTTTTACAATGTGATGTTGGGCGATTTGAATCATTTTCTCGATATCAAGAATTCAGCTATAATTAGCTTTTGTGGCATATGCCCGAACTCTCACACTCTACACTGCATTATAGTTTAAAAGTAAAACGAAAAACGTGTGATTGTTTGCGTTGCAGAAATGAATATGTTACTAAAGATGACGGCAATTGTCACACTAAATAATTTGTTGAAAGCAAATTTTGAAAACATGACGAACAGTGGTTGAAATATATAATTATTATTTTTTTGAAAACGTGTGAAGAATTTTAAACATGTTTTACCGTGCAGAACATCCCGTACCACGCTTAAGCATAAAATTTATAATAACTTTTGTGTACTTGTTTATTCGGTTAACTTGTTCCCCTTTTGTACCACTTTTGTTCAGTTATATCTAACTTGATCTTAATTACACATTCTTTAAAATGTTTACACGGAGGGATCGAATGTCTTGAACGTGGTAGAGCAAAACCGTACAGTCCTTGCTGTGGTCACACAATACACATACATTTTGAAATTAAGAATGATCTACAATGTGCTTTTGCACAATCCTATGATATAGCACTGGTATATTATTTATTATTATGTTTATTTCGGTACTTTGGCCTCCGGCCTATAGTACAATACATTATACAATAATTATAAAGTTACCTGGACACATATGAGGACTACAATTATGACAAAAGCAATTGACAAAAGAAATTCCAAATGGACTACATCTCTAGGTCACGTTTACGTCGCTCTCTCCGTTTGAAAGCAAAAAATACAAATTTAGCCAAATACTCTGTAGTTCGAGACTCTAACTGCATTAACATAACAAATTTCTGGTAATTACAATCTCTATAAAAAATACCTCGGTAAGTACTTTTCTCTCAAGTCATCATAAAGCGGACAAACCAAACAAAAGTGATATTCGTCTTCTACTGCACCATATTTACAGAAGACACACTTTCTATTCTCCCTTGAAATACCTCTTGAACGATCAGATTCGATCCTTAATTGGTGTGTTGACGATCTCAAACGACACAATGCTGATCTTAAGTGATTGTCCTCAATATTTGTAAGGTAAAATTCACAGTTGAAAGTAATTTTAAAGGCACGGTAATTATCAAGTTTTGAATATTTTAACAAATCTGAGTTCCATGACTGTATAAAAGTATCACGAACCCTCTGCTTAAAATATTCAAAAATACAGTTTCGTCATCAACACCTTGATTTAGCCATGCAAAGCCAAAACCATACGAGAACAACAGTTGTTTTACATTAAGAGCCCAGCATTTATGATTATTTTCAGCTTCTTTATATTGATATTTGTAACATTCATATACAAAACGGTGATTACTCATTTTTAAAATTTTAAACCAATACTTAATAATTCTCTCATATCTCAAACAATACAAAGGTGTTCTACCGAGCTCACCATACACTACAGGATTTGACACATTTTTATATAAACCCAAAACATCTTTACAAAATTTTCGATGGGCTCTTTCAACATTTTCTGCCATGTGGAAGCCCCATATTTCACTTCCATACATTAAAATAGGCAAAATCTTGCAATCAAAAATTTTCATTGAAATCCTTACATCTAGTGAATCATACCTTGATAAAGACTTTTTCAAGGCAAACATTGATTTGCATGCTTGCTCAGCTATCACTTTCTGAGCCATGTACCAAAAACCACTAGAGGACAATGTAATACCAAGATAACTAAAGTAAGATACAACTGACAGTTTTTCGCCATTGTAAAGCCATTTCTCGTATTTTCTCAGGCCACCAGATTTCCTAAATACCATTACTTTAGTTTTGTCAATATTGACTTTCAATCTCCATTTAGCTGAATATGTTGACAAATTATTCAGTAGTCTTTGCAGGCCGATAGCATTGTAACTAAATACTACCCTTTTCAGTAATAGAGCGCGAAGCCACTGCAGTGAACTGCAATAAAACTGCTCACACTAATTAGTTTCAGCTGTAGCCAGCTGGCAAAGTCGACAACATTGTATGTCCCATGGAGACAGTTTGTCTGGGGAAGTTGTAATAAAAAAGATTTGTACATGGACCAGTGCATGGTAATGTTACATTGTATCTTAATCTTGAACACAGGGTGCCAATCATAAACTCTCATTTACAACTCGAGCCTCAGACAGAGCTAGTTTTGCCTTTGTACAAGCAGACTTTTTGGTCTTCATCAAGTAGCCTTGTTCAACACCAAAGTGGCCACGGCTACAGCTGAAACTAATTAGTGTAAGCAGTTTTATTGCAGTTCACTGCAGTGGCTTCGCGCTCTATTACTGCAAATGGTTGTAAAATAAGATCATCAGCAAAAAGAAGGTGTATCAGTCTCAATGCACCCACATAGACTCCAGAAAGTGGGTGATTAAGTTGTTGACCCAAATCATTTACAAATAGTGCAAAGAGCAAAGGTGATAAAATAGCTCCTTGTTGAACTCCACAGATACATTCAAATGCTTGTGTAATACCATTTGGTGTGCGGACATGAGACCGAATATTCTTGTACATAGATTGAAGTGTTCGATAAAAGTTACCATGAAGGCCATACTTCATCAACTTATAATATAACAAATAATGGTTTATACGATCAAAGGCCTTCTCAAAATCAACAAAAACGCAATACAAACGACTATTCAAAAAAAAATATCTATTAATAATTGTGTCAATTATAAACATATTATCAATACAACTATATCCCTTACGAAAACCTGCCTGGTTTTCAGAAAGGGGACAATTTTTCTCAACCCATGCTTGGAGTCTGTTGTACATGACTGATGAAAATGTTTTTTCATAACAAAGAAAGTAATGTTATTCCCCGATAATTATTGGCATTATCTCTATCTCCCTTTTTGTGTAATGGAACTATCAAACCCAAAGCCCATTCCGATGGAAAATAGCCAGCAATGTTTAAGCACTTCCGCTGAAATACCATCATAACCCGGTGCTTTCCCACACTTTAATTTGGAAATACTATTTTCAACTTCATCAAAAGTAATTTCTTTGTCTAACTGACTACAATCAATATGATCACAAACCTCGACACCAAAAAGAGGATCAAACCCATCTACAGTATTCTTAACCTCGTCATAAAACTCATCACTTTCCCCCGTATCATTATTGAAGTTAAACAGGCCTTGAAAATGCGATAACCAGTCATCCAATGTGACATTAGGTGAAGGACCCCCCGAGTTTGCTTTGAGAAGAGACCAAAATCTTTTAGAATCAGATTCGGTAGCCGCTTCGATTAATTTCTTCTTCTCCTTCTTTTCATATTCCTTCTTTTTCACAGATAACAGTTTACTATAGCTTGATTTACTCATTTTTAAAGAATCCAGTGATTCTTTTGACCTAGTACGTCTAAATTCGTTCAGTACTCTTGTCGCTTTGACTTTGGCCTCGACGCATTCTTTATCATACCAACTATTACGCAATCTATCGCCATGTTCTTTAAGTTTGCCAAATTTACATTCAATTTTCATACCAGATGCAGCTGTATTCAACATTTTCAGAAGCATAGCAAGACTTGCGTCATACTCATTATTTTCCAGCTTTTCTAAGAATTTATCAACCAAGATATCAGCACTCTCGCTAATCCAGTAATCATGAAAATCGCGACTTTTGTCGTCTTTCCAGACAAGTTTTGTTAACACAGGGACGTTATGTTCTTCAGTGGCATTTACAGAATTAGTGTGTGACGTAACAGTACTATGATTACGTAAACGAAAAATCAAAGGTTGGTGATCGGACTCTATTCTATCGCCAATGCAAAAATTAACAATCTCTTTCATAGCTGTTGAATTACATAGAAGGTAATCAACGACACTGCCACCTGTACCTTTTATGCAAGTAAAATGCCCACTTTCATCTGAGAAACGACCATTCATAATTCTCAACCCAGATGTCTTGCATAACTGTAACAGACATTTCCCATAATGATTACTATATACATCACGTGACATCCTTATTGGCATAATTTCATCTGCCGTATAACATTCATCACATGGTAAAAAGGCAGAGTTATCAAAATATAAATGGTCTATATCATTGGAAGTTCGTGCATTGAAATCTCCGCAAATAAAACAATGATAATCTGCAAAACGTTGTGTATACATAGCATATTCATTTTCAATGACATCAAAAATTGAATCGTCAGAATACGAAGACGAACCTTCTGGTGAAAGGTACACAAGACCAATTAACAGTGACAAATTATGTACAGTTGTTATTTTGGCCCACATTACGTCATCAGATTGACTTGGTAATTCAAAAATTGATAAAACATGATCATTTGAATATAACAGCAACAAACCACCAGAATATCTTCCGAAGTGAGATCTTTTAGAACGAACTTTGGAAATTGATTTAAACCCATGTAATGAAAATTAATCTCAGGCTGTAGCCCATGTTTCTGTAAGACATAATATGTTAAATTGCTTGAGATATTTGATAAGATCAGGATTTGACCATTTGGACTTTATATTATTGACATTCCAACACAATATGTTAATCAAATTAACACAATTATTTTCTTTTGGTTTCTCATACGTATTGTCATTTGTATTATTAACAGTAACAGATTCATTTGGATATTCATATGCTCTAGTTTGATTTAAGTCAGTGTTTCTACGGCTTTGGCCACCATGCTATCTTTTCTTCAACTGTACAACTTCTTGGGCTTTAGTATCATAAATGTAAACGTCACCTTCGATTATCACCTTATCATATCGCATTGATGCTCGCTTTCCCTCTTGAATTGCTTGGTTCATTGTTGGCCACAGTTTTCTACGTTTCTCTCGAACCATTTCCGAAAAGTCTTCACCAACTCTAACATTATCGCCGCCGCTCTTTAAACCTCTAGCTTGTTTCAAGACTTTAACTCTATCTTTAAAGTGGCTGAAATTAGCGACGATAGGCTGCGGTTTGGCACGAGAAGCAGATATTCTGTGGGCTCTCTCTAATTCTATATTTTCTTCTATATGTAGATTACTTTTGATAAAGTCTTGTACCTTTTCCTCGGATTCTTCCCATGTTTCATGGTCACTCTGCTCCAAACCGTAAAATATCAAATTATCCCGTTTGGATTGACCACGTTTTTTGTCAAGTTCCACTTCAAGCTTATCAACTTTGTCGTTCAATCTTCTATTCTCCGCTTCTAAACTACCAATTCTTTCATTCGACACTTTTGCCTCTCTGCTTAATTTCTGCACTTCTTGGTTTAGTTCATCTATTTTGGTGTTCAAACCTTTTGATAAGTTATCCATTTTACCGTTCAGTTGTTTCATTTCGCTAAGTAATGGTAACCATGGTGCTCCACTTTCTTCGCCAGTAGCATTACTCGATAAATTCGAACTCCGTAACCGCATAGGTTCGGTTGCATCTCCACATGAAATCCCAGTGTCCGTCAACTTAGCTTGCTTACCAGCACTGCTGGCAGCAGTGCCTCCTCTGGGCCCTGGGTTCGGTTCCACGTCACCACACACGGCAAGTAACAATAAGACCAGGAATCTTACAACAGGTGACACTGATTTCAAAGTGAGACCAATATGGCCAGCGCCTGCTCGTGCCCGTGGTTGTTGGAAGCAACCAATTTTGCACCGCCACTGCTGGACGCTTATGCCCATTTCTTCAAACCTTCGTAATTACACTCACAAGACCTTTACGTTTTCACTCTGCGAAGGTTCCAAGGACCATCTTCAAAATTGAACGTGGAATTGCAGAAAAACTAGGATCCCATGTTGACGGAAAGCTCTCCCAGGAAGCGCCCTCTGTGTCCTTCTATAGCACTGGTATACACCGAAGTTTGGAACATTCAGAAAGACAATTATGTTTCGTCCATTTATAGGTCGACGTACATACCAGCAAAAATTAACTTACAGGGGCAGTAGGTAGGAACCTGGCAAATGGGTATGCTCTGTTCCCATTTCCAATCTCTGATCTTTCCGACCTGAAAGTGTGGTCACTATTGCTGTGTTCGATCCCTTTTCCATAATGTATGAGTTACAGAGATTGGTGTAATCATTCCACAAACAGTGAACTAATGGCCGAATGCGATGCTTTAAAGAGAAACACAAATTTATCGGTACACATTACGCGAAATGCTGTTTTATCGAACATTGTCTTTGCTATGCCATTTCCACCTTAGCATTAAATATTTGTGTCAGTATGCCTGTTTTTTGGATTGATAGGCGGAAGGATACCATCCTTCGTGTCGGTTACCGAGTCATCATTGTTTGGGACAGCGAGATGACCCATAGATTTTGCCTCTTTACCGCACCAGGTACAGTCACTGTTTATTGAATACAGGCATGGTCACCCATACGCCGTACAAAGTTGTGCAAGTGAATGCAGCGCAGCATCTTCAGACTTGCTGTAAAAAGACAAGGCATCAAGTAACTTCAATTCTGATAAAAACGCAATCGATTTCAAGACGTTATTTGAATGAACGCCGATTAGAGAGAAAAACAAACAATCACCAGGGAGCATTTGAAAAAGTCAAGCAAAACAACGTTATGTGCATTAAAGTGTGTTTTACCAGTAACCAGCAATTGTTGCCTGACCACTTTTCTTGAAAAATGCCATATCTATAATTAGTATTATAATTGTTACCACCGGATTGTACCCACAATTCGTTCTAATCTTCCTGAAACACATCACCTTTTGAAATATATTTCTAATTTACTGCAATACTATTCTATATTTAGTGAAATAAAGAGATAAAGTATTTTTATATCTTGTTCCAACCAATCAGATTCGAGAAGCTGCTCAAATGCGCGGGTGCATAGTTCTATCACACTGACCTTGAATAACATATATATATGTGACCTCCAACGTGCAATTTCAAGCTCCGTTCCCGAACTGGAAAGAAGCGACAGACCACATTCAATTGTGACATATACAAAGCCAAGGTACCAGGTAAGCGTAGCATGGCCTTTTTATTACATCTTTTCTTGAGCTCATTCACCTGTATCAACGGCATTTCGAAGTTCAAACTTTTGCCGCAAATCCATTAAATTAAAAAACGGATGGTGGTTGTGACAGAAAAAAGTCATATAATAAGAACATGTAGATGCAATATGTTATTAAAAACTTGTTTTGACACTCGCCAAATAGAAAAAGTAGACCAGAACAAAATATATAAATCTTAAAAAAACCCAAATAAGTAGTCCATGATTAATTCTGGCTTCTCCTTGTCTGACCCTGATCAAAGTAGCAAACGCCATGAAATGTATCATATTGGTATTCGAATAAAAATGATACATGTTTACTTTGACTGTTTCTTTTATCTGATTCGCTTTCTATTAACGTATTATCTTTGTAAACACTCAAATTGTCACACTTTACCTTTCAGGAGGCTGAGACATTTTACATTGTACTTGAACTTGCTGACAGTTGCTTTCAAATTGCATTAATTATCAGTGACCTCTACTTAGGCCATTATTGATTGCAGTTATAAAAAAGCACTACAGCAGTCACGTGCCAAATTATACTCACACTCAGATCAACAATTCAGATTTTATGGTACTAGATCCAGCGCACGTCTATAAAGTACACTAGCGCATAAACCATTGGTGATATGCAATAAAGTTAGTATGTTAGCACTACTCTGATAGGTTTTTTCATGTTACTGTCTGGCTCTTTGGACGGCATCGTATAACTATATACCATACAATATTAAACACAACTTCAGCAATTGACAGTGAAATTTTTTAACGTTCGGGCCATGTTGAAAGGCGAACTCAATTATCGCTATTGTGTATTTTACATCCCTTACAACGTATACTATCTCCCGTCGCTTGTATTTTAGCATCTGACGCAAGAACGATGAAGATCCCAGTGCCATGATCGTTACCCTGCTTGTCCTGAGTGCTCATCTACTCGTGGTAGGTAAAATAAGCTTGTTAGACTGACCGAAATATGAGTTAACACAATTCAAATTTGAAAATATACATATTGCTTATAAATCTTATATAATTTACTTCAAGAAAGTAAGCCTCCAAAAGAGAAATTTTGTTTTTAAAGGTGGTACCTTCTTCTCACCAAGTAAAAAGGTTTTGATTTCTTAAAATACGTGAAAACCAATGCTCTGCACGTATGTATGTAATCTACGTGCATTCAGCTCAATACCTAATAGCAACAGATCACATGCCGTGAAGAATGCGTTTCCTTTTATCTAGCGCATACGTAGGTAATTCCGGCCATTGGTTTCATCAGCCAAAGAACCGTTGAACCCACAAGATATCGAAAGCCAATTCAATATACCGAATTGTTGAAATGTCGTTTCTCTCTGTATTTTTTGTAGTGTTTATGTTGTGATGATGGTTGGTCTGAGTACAATGGACACTGTTATTATTATGAAGAGGAAGAGATGAACTTTGTTGACGCGCAGTGTGCATGCAATGCAAATGATGCTTATCTCGTGAAATTGGATGATCAGGCGGAATCTGATTTTGTGACAGGTAGAACGCACAAACAAAACTGTACAAAACTGTACGTACGTACAAGCACTACTTATCTGTTCAATTTCCTGAATCCCCATTATTTATTTTACACAGTTCGCAGATTAGATTCAAAATCATCGCAACTCTTATTGTTTTGTAGGCATTATTACTGAAAACACTTGGATTGGCACAAGGCGAGCGCTAACTGACTGTGATTGTGCCAAATGGTTTATGATACATGACCTGACTGAGGTAAGATTAATTGATATGCATTCATTTTGGCATTTGACATTCAGTTTTCGTAATGCTGGTAATGTACACGGCTGTTTTGTGCTGCACCCAGGCATGATGTGTCGTGCAAACACAATTACCTGGTGCTTTATGTTAAATAGTCAAACCTCATGTTGTATCCTTGACGATTAGCGGAGACATGATAACAAGGGCAAGAACAAACAAGTGATATGACTTGGTTGACGGGACCTTTTCCATCTCAATATGCCGATATTACGGACGTGTCCAATGAGAAGCTTTAACGCGCTTAAAGTTGCAATATGGATCAGAATTGACCTTCATATTTCGAAGATTTAACTTTATAGAAAAATCCATAACAATGTCATTTGCAGATTCGACCATTAACGGGAATATGGGGGTGGCTCTAATTCGAGTAAATTGATTTAATTACCGAATAAATTGCTGTTTTGGTACTTACTGTTTGCGAGAGTAAAGCACAGAATTTGAAACGTCATTTTTACTATTTGAATATGTACGAAATGCGTATTTGATGCATGGTAACGGTTTATGAAATTGCAACATTGTGTCAACATGCCTAGCTAGCCTTCCCACGGGTAAGCGGTCAGGTCTCTGCCCGCGCCCTGGATCTCTGCTGACTGATTCAGCCTTGTATAAATGGAAGAAATTAGCCCAAAATGTCGGCAAAATAAACATTGTTTGGTCAGATCAAAAGATGGAACCAGAAAAAAGAGTGACACGCGACTACTGCACCACGTCGAGGAGGCAGACTGTGTCTACAGTTTCTCTCGAAAACACCAACGTCGCCACTGTGTGATGATCAACTTCGCTAGCCAGCGGTGTTTCCTAGGGCAACACCGACCTACCAACACCGTGGCCGTGCGGACCCCACGATTTGTAATGTGAACCGAACCATAGTCCCCCCGCAAGGAAATAACTTAGATCTGTTAGCATTCATTGATAATCTATATCCTTCAGGTTAAATATGCATTTGTCGGATATAAAGAAAAACTGCAGTCTCCATCATTACATATAATGGCATGGTCTCTTATGACGCATCGATCGACGCGCTGACATGGCCATGCAAGACCAGACAGAGGGGCGAGACAGTTGCCGAACTTCTGCAGTGGTGGACGATACTGAAGTGGGCAAAGCTTTCAAATAAATATAGCGTGCAACGGGGAGAGGATTGCGGAAACGCTGTCAGGCACGTGGTGAACACAACCAGATCGGTGTACGAGTCTGGACGTTCGATCGATCGAACGTACACAGTACTGGTGCATACGGCGCGGCACTGACGTACATGTAGGCTATATGGTTGAGAAAAATCAATTACAAGATCTTTTGTACAGCTGTACTTTAACATATCGATATACTTATATTTCTGAAACATTGTGATGCTACCAAAGTTTGGCAAACGCAAAATTTACAATGAATTATCATTATATGTGTCAAGTTCTGTCAGCGTGACAACATCGCCCCTCCAACGTGCACTCCAGTGAGACGTCATCACTCTTGGTTGTACTTGTCACGTGCACAGCAGAAAACGCCAATGTTTTTGTTTTGAAAGTTTGTTTACAAAACAGCTTTTCTAGGCGGCCACAACGTATCAAAATAAAAGTATTTGTGTGTCGGGATTGGTGAGAGGCTTAGCTAAGAAGAGTACTTCAACGTAGTACGGTCTATTTGCTTTAGTTTTACGAAAAAAATCGGCAATTTTGATCCATATTGCAACTTTAACGAGTTGTCCTGACCAAAATTTGGTATGCTTTTGTATCGCCGTAGGTTACAAAGGAGAGTAAAGCGAATCCCTCTTAATCGAAGAATCGTACAGTAAAATGGGAACATACGTAGCAAAACACCAAAGTCATTTTCTCCTAGAGTTGATTGGCAATTGGAAAATAGATAGATTTCAGTGACTACTCTGATTATGACCTAACCTTGTTCTATGTAGAAGTTTTAACCCAGACGTGACTTCGTAATATTATTAATAACACGTGATGGCGCGAACAAAATAACATTGTTACCTCTCCTAATACTGGTACTCCTATGCATGCCAGTATTATAGATGATAGCTTCTGTTGGATCGTCATCAGAATAAACGTCTTGGCCTAACTATTCAATTCTGACCTTAAGACTGATCGAGTTTTGAATATTGCAGTCACACAAAGTTGAAACGTTATGTCAATTATTAACCAAAGACGTTACAATAGAGAACTGCCTTATTTTTTACCGCTCTGTATCCTCAATTGTTAGTGATAGAGTATGTTTAATGGTAAAATGTAAAAAAAACCTTGTGTTTGCTAGGTGCCATTCACCAGCTGGAGTCCAGACGAACCAAATAACAGTGGAGGTACCGAAAACTGTGTCGAAATCTGGATGAAAGATTATCTATGGAATGACCGGACATGCAGTCTTGAGAGGAAATCAATGTGTGAAAAAGAAAACTGGTGAGTACATCGGATGCATATCGAAAATCATAACTTTATCAGGTTTCGCACTCCAATAGTATTTTATTCTATAAGATATATATATATATATATATATATATATATATATATATATATATATATATATATATATATATATATATATTATTTCAAATACCTGCTTTATATTTATAGCTTTATAAACACCATAGTGAGTCGAATGAAAATTTGTAAAAGTTACATCTCGGCATATGAGAGAGAGAGAGAGAGAGAGAGAGAGAGAGAGAGAGAGAGAGAGAGAGAGAGAGAGAGAGAGAGAGAGAGAGAGAGAGAGATCTTTATGTAATATTTCAACAATCTTTTTTTTCTTCTCGCAGATAACAGAAGCATAAAAAGATACCATACTTTTATGGCATTGGACAATGTTAGTTAATGTTTTCTCAAATAATTTCTATTCCTTCAATTAAATGTATGGTATTTATGTAGTTATTTACTGTTTGTTAGTGTTCTGTTCATAAAACAAAACTTGTAAGAAATTGTCACATTCAATTTACATGGTACTCGGAGAATGTCACTGAACGAGAGATGTGTACCAGAAGCCAAAAACGTTTGCTCGTATTGGTTGTAACTTTAAGCATGATATCAATCGACCTGTAATTGCTAGGTGGTAGTATTAAAATATACATCTTAGCAAAATAACATTGTCATAATGTACCTTTTTTCTTTGGAGACACTACTTGCCCCCTTTGTGGCGCTAATTTACAAATTCAGTTTTATTGAAATTATTAAATTATTCCGGGATAATGTATTTCAACATTCCTACGAGTATGCCGTAGGTAACATATGTAATCTTATTATTGGCTTGTGTGTTGCCAATGCCTGATATCTACCTACTTATCTATCTATCTATCAATCTATCTATCTATCTATCTATCAATCTATCTATCTATCTATCTATCCATCTATCCATCCATCCATCCATCCATCCATTCATCTATCTATCTATCTTGCCGCATTTGTTCAGAAATTCAGTATGTCCGTCCCACTCAAACGTGGTTTCTCAACAATTAATGCGGCTTAAAAAAGCCACGAATGTTCATCTGGCATAGGCCATATCTTCTCACCGCCACTAATACCACATATGGAATCAGATACAACATCAGCTGTCAGAGTAAGAAGCTCATATACCTCATCACACGCAAACCTGGCCCAAAACAATACGTTGCGGAGACTAAGACATCCCTCCAGCATTCATCAATTTTCAAAAGCAGGCCACAAAAAAGACACCCATTTAGCCACAAATCTCAATACCGATTGCAATGACACCAATCCTATAGCTATTTCTGCAATTTCTGCTGACATAAAACTGCCTCGCCTTCATCGCAAGCACTACGCCTCTGCCCCACAATTCGCTCCCCTCAGAGGTGCATAGGGTATTCGAACACGACTGTGTATTTATTAAGTTTAGGTCTTGTCACAGTGACACAATTGTTTCGCTTTGATCAGTCAGTTGTACTTCCGGATCCTGCAAAGTGTTCTCAGTGAGTACCCTCCTAAATCTGCCTTTTAAATCTTATTAATTGAGTTTGGTCTTCTCTGTCGTCCTGATTCACTTAAACCGAATGTCCTGTACCAAATCGTACTTAAAATGTCTGATTCCATTCCAACTGCTGCCCGACTGTGCAGTTCCAAAGATTTGTTCTCATATACACGTATACTTACCGTACTTGACAAATGTACAGAGTCTGTATGTGTGTGTGTGATTATATTGTTGTATAAGATGCATTTGCTAGTGAATAGACCTTTTCCCTCATTCACCGGGAATTGGATTAGCATATCATTTGCATGGCCATTGACCTAGTTCAGCTGCGGAGTCGCATTGCCAAGGTTCTGGCTATGCATGCTAATAGGTGCCCTGTGGTGATCGATGAAAATACATTCGAAACGTAAGAGTAGCAAATTCAATCAGCATCGAACGATATACAGAAGCGCATTGCAAAAAGTGATCAAAGCAAAGTGAACACGAAGATGGTTACCGAGTCAATGGAGCAAGAAACGGAGTCTACCTCCGTGCCGAACCTAACTCAACTGACATAAGATTCTTCACTAAGGTTCAATATTAAAGAAATCATGCAATTCTGGGATGAAAAGACGTAATAATCAGAAATTACAGCTTGAATTTTAACTCAAAAAACAAAATTTTAAATGAGAATGTCAAGCATCTACCTTAAAAATAAATTGTCATGATATGGATCAGGTATTGTGCGGAGTGGGTAAAATTAAATTGCAGCATGAAAAAACGATCTTTCAAAGATCAAAATAAAAGCAATGTGGTTGTGAAATTCGTTGTAGTCATCAGTATAACTCCTTGAAATAAAAAAAATCATTCATCTGGACCGTTCTGTGAGCGATGAAATCGCTCGTTTGAAAAGAGAAAATGATCGGCCTTTGAGTAATAGCTGGACTGGCATTGACAACTATGGCGGATATTACATGAGGATCAACACCACTTAAAAAAAGTGTATACGATGCTATTCTGTGTGTTTGTTGTTGTTGTTGCTGTTGTTGTTGTAATTTCCTATATTTCCACAATTGATAGAAGGGTATCAAGAGACAGACGGCCTCTTTGTCGAATAAAAACAACAAAATGCTTGGCAACGTCAACGCATCTACGTAAAAATCAACTGTTATGGTATGGATCAAGTAGTATGCATAGTGGGTAAATTGCAGCAACTGAGCATGCAAAAACCAATCTTTCAGTTTAAAAAAAAACAACATGTCATCAGTATAACTCTTCAAAATAAAACAATTCATTCATTTGGATCGTTCTGTTAGCGATGAAATCGCTCGTGTGAAAAACACTTGGAGAAAATGATCAGTCGTTAAGTTAGCTGGACTGGCATTGATAACTATGGCGGATATGACAACGGAATCGACACCAATTTGAAACATCATGTATCAGATGCTATTTTGTGTGATCTTTTGTTGTAATTTCATCTATTTCAACAATTGATACATGTTTATCAAGAGACAGAATGTTTCTATTGCGGAGCGTCGTTGAGGTCACCGTAATATCACATGAAGGTTTTGGGAATCACAAAAGTTTCACAGTACAGCCATATCATGTATGCATGTACGAACGGCCATGCACTACACTGAAAGAACTGAATTGTATTTTGCTATGTCTTTGGGTTGAGGTGTTTCGTTAACTTAAGCAAAAATCCTCATGCAAAATGGAAGTTTTTCCTTCACATTTCGCAGTTTGAGAGCAGGCGGGAGAAATGGACTTCACATAGTTTAAAAAGTCACTGGCGGGCCGGCTAATGGACACTGTGGCTCGGCTATTAGTAATTGTTTTTGGAAACGCAGGGATTGTGACCCAATATATAATTTGCTCACCCCTGAGAAGGGAATTATGTTCAGACAGTTAAAGTAAAGCCAAAGCTTCTGTACGTTGGAATTTTTTATTAAAAACTAACTGATGACAAGGAAAGAAAACAGCTGTCAAATATTATTGGGAACAGTCAAAGAGTCATTGTGTTACCGGCAAGGGGCCAGCTCCAGCAAGACCAATGGTTGTTGGGCTGTTTGATAGCCTAACTTACTACAAAAGTTCAATCAAATTGAAACTTGTTATATGTAAACGTATATCTGAGCTTTTGTCACACTTTAAAGCATTTTGTCTTGCCAAAGTACGCTAATATAACATCAGGGCTGCCATGTGGTTATCGAATGAGGACAGACACAATGCAGATCACACCGTCGACCACTTCGTCTCTGTCAGAAATGAAAAACCATATTTGTGAGCTAATACCACAAAAATTTTGCAAAATCATTGTGATGACTTTCACCCAGAGATTTTTTTTCTGTGAAACGGTAAAATCTCCCGGAAATACAGAAGCAGGGTTCGCACACACCAATCATACGGAGAGAATCTACGAACGTTTCAGAGGATTGGGTTTGACTGCAGCGGAAATAGGTCAAACCGGAGACGTGCATATAATAACGCATGCGCAAGCAAACTTCCGGTGACATTGAGGAGAGGGTCTATAATGTCCTCGATCGCCTGTATCTTTTCTGTATTGCTGCCGGTAGTTATTTACTTGAGTTATTACAAAACTGTGTGCCTTGTATACCGCCACCCCTCTATCAAAATTTGGCGTAGTTTGCACGGCTTCGAAATGCGGGTGTAATTAAACAAAAGAAACCGCGCTAGATTGAGGGCGCCCCTTTTCTCTATTTTCGAAGCCTGTGGCATACTTATCCTTAAGGCTTTGCTATATTGTACAAGGTGAATTTAAACCTTATTTTTTCATTAATTAAACCAAACTCGGACAGGATGCGAGTGTGGTTCAATTTAAATGTCCTTGTATAACAAAAGTCGACAAGAAGTCAGAGCTCGCTGTTATCTGAGAATTAAAGATTGCAGCTGACCAGAATACCGTTAAGACACGAAAAAGACATAAAATTTGGTAATGTTTAAGTTGTATAAAATATCAATTTTACTATAACCCAAAACGGGATTCGAACCCCCACACATTCACGGCAACATCGCCTAGCTGCTAGGCCTCACACAAAACCAGTCGGCCACTGCTTCCAACCCAAAAGAGTTGGTCACAGTAACCGACTTAGATGTTTCAATTCTGTGCAGGACCGAGCAACACGGTATGCGTAAATTATTTCCAGAATTTTACTGACTTCTTCATATTTCAGGGCATTCTTGAAGTGAATAAAAATACAGTATACTCACTCCATGACCCATTTACTCTTACACTGGGGGGTTACGGCATGCTCCACTGACTTCTTGGGTCAGCCGCTGTCTTCAAAACCTGCTCCGGGCAGTCATGCATGCCTGAGCCAGTCGGAAAAAATATATATTGTGGGCACTCAGTGAGTCACCACAACTTGTATCTAACAACATAGGCCAGTTACTTTTCTATCAGCCTTGACTACATAAGCAGTCTCGTTTAAACATGTCATGGCTGGGAACTGGGTGCCCTCTGGGGCCTAAACAAATTAGGCTTTGCCCCTACGTACATGTTTTAGACTTTGCTGCTACTTATTAGTTCGATTCACAAACCATGCATGGATTCTATCTTTGAAAATGTGCCATGGCCTCAGCGGCCGACATATTGATAGTTATTCTGAGTTGGTGGCAGAGAGTGATAAAAAGTCAATCTGAATGGTGCTTATTGGAAACCCTATATAAATCATAGACACATTTACCTAGGTGTTATGGCCTCAAATGAAGAAAAAAATTATCTTTAGTGCATTTTTAATCAAGGTTAACTTTCTGTGATTGTATCTTATCACGACAGTTATAGCTAAATATAGAGTTTTCATGATGAAAACTAACAGTTACGTGGAGTGCAGTGAAAGAAAATCCCACGAAATCGATCGGCGTGTCAAACAGGTTACATAGTATCAAACAATCGAGACAGAACATCTTCGGTTGTTTTTGTAAATTGAGACAAATGGATTATCGCTCGAGATGAAACTTCAATGAAATGTGAGAATTGCCTTGCTCTATATCATTCTATCCCAGTCATGAGTATGAGCTGGCAGAGAAATGAAGTATTGAATGACTTAAAAGCAACTCGCGCATAACAATTTACTTTGTCTGTCATCGGGATAATGACATGTGAAAGGTCGTCGGGATGCATGAACACAGCAGAGACCCTCGGTCTTCAAAGTTAACACAGTTTTATTCTTACGTGTAGAAGTTACATGTCGATAAAAATGTTTACTGCACAGCCCGCTGATAATAAAAAGCTGCTATACCAAAACTACTACCAAACTCTATGCTCTCTTAGCTTAATTGTAATTGCATATTCGATCCAACCCGTTATAACAACTCATGGTAAAGCTTAAGTATACAAAGAAATCTAGAAACAACAAGTCATCGTCGATGTCACTGTCCCCACTTGTTAATTGGTACTTTGACTACAAGTTCTCGAAAATGACAGAGTCCTATTCATTAATTGAGATACAGATGCGGCATAATGGCCGACAATGAGTTTGTACTACAGGTATTTTTCAACTGTTGATTGAGCAAGTGATATCTGAAGACAGTATTGATGGCAAATAGTAATAGTAATGGCAGTGACAGCCTTACGAAACTAAGTATCTCCGTGGAATTGGGTATTTCAATGTGCCACATGCAATCATGTATGAAAGTCATTTTTTTAAAATTATGCCCACAGGACAAACAGCGTCTGATAGCTTGTAGTCAATACACAAAGAAAACATAAGTTCGGTGTTGCTGACAGCTAAGCTAAACAAAATGTAGTGGGACAATAAACTTCTATAAAGATTTTGCGAGGTACAATATCAAGGTATTCTGGCTTGAGGTTTGGGTTGTAGCATTTTGACAGAGTCGGCCCTTTCTACCTCATTTGGATGTTTTTGATACAAACATGTTTGTTTGAACAAATTCACAAGTCCAGCCAGTGATGTATCGACACTTCAATTATTGAGGCGGTAGCAAGCTAATATGGGGTGTTTCACTTGGTTGCTAATTTACCATCAACTTTGTGTTGTTTGTCGCTGTTCCCAATTAACATATACGTGTCCGAATTCATAGGGTTTGCTCACGTCAAAATGTATTAGTCATAAACATGAAATGTATCAACCTACAGAGCGACGAAAGTTCGGTTTGTATGTATGCGGAAGTTTATTTTAAAGGAAGAAGAGCGCTGTTTTGACATATTTTCTTCTACAGGATAACTTCATCTTGTAAAGATGAGAACAGCGATCACATAAAAAAGTTTCAAAGGAGGTTGAATTCCCTCATCTGTCGTGAAAATTTCACATAATTAACACAATTTTTTAAAATTGGCATCAGCTGTACCTTCAGATTTTTTGGTTCGTGTATCAACTGCACTTGTTTCGTTCTACTCCCCCGGGCCGCAGCACGCTAGAATATCAATTTTTTTTGGCAACAAAATATGTTTATGTGTAAAGACCATAATCATCGATGACAAGTGAATTCTAGTCCGGACCTGAATTCAATTTTAAATAATAACAATGCTGACTGTACAAATACGGCTGTGTTGAAAAGCTAAAAGCAGTCTCCACTTTTCATCACACTTCAGGAGTAGAAAAGAAACTTCAGTAGATTCACAAAACGATATCATTCGAAAAATAGCCATAAGTCATACAGTTCAGTAGCTTTTAATATGTGTCTTGTGATGATTGTATAATAGATGATGAGAAAAGGGAATATGTTTATATGTCGGGGTATTTTCATGTTTTACAGTTTTGAAAGCTTTGTTCTTATATTTGTATCAGTAAGTTTCAAAATAGATCTTCAGCAAATTTCAAATAAGTTGAAGGTATGTTTACAGATTGAATATATGAAGTTCAAAAATATGTTCGTGTTTACATTTATATCAAGTTTCACCTTTTTTTCTATTTGAAGATGCTAGGTGACTCAGGTAACATTACTATGACTGAAAGTCAAAAGCTGTGTTGAGAAATTGTTTTGTTTTCACAGAACCTGATGTTTGTCTCTTGTGCAAAAGCTGGAAGACCTGTACATTTATTGAAAAGCAAGTTGTGTATGACGATATATTGTGGTATAATTTGTATGTAATACACTTTCATGATCCCCTTGTGACCTTTACATCCTGGCACTGTTGTTGGTATGGATTTGCCATTTTGAATTCAAACTCTGCAATAGTCAACCATACTATTAATTTTTAGCAGGTTCTTGAACATGAATCAGTTTTCTTTGTTAACAAGGGAGAAAAGTTTATTGTTGTATGATACCATACTGACAAAATGCAAGGAAGTTAGGTCACTCTTGGGTCATGCGAATGACCTATTCTCACCCATAAATCAGAGTTGTTTACTGACAGCCCAGTCAGAGTGTGTATTCTGTTCCATATGTGTTTTATAAAAAGTGACGCACTGTGATTTCCACTTTTTAAAAAAAAGGGGTGCTCAAAGGGGTCTCCCACAAGTTGATTTCAGTACGGCTAACAACAACTGCCATTGATCATTACAGCTTTAAGATTGAAAGTTTGGTTTCCTGTCTCTCTTAGAGTATGCCACAAAAGCTGTAGATGGGCTGCTACATACATCCTTAATATTGTGCATTTGAACAAGCGGCTGACTGTAATCTTTGTACTGTTTCTTAAAAGCAAAAGTACTTTTTTTCTGTTGACACACAGAACAAAGAAGCTGGAGCTGTTTCGTGTGATCTTGGTTAATGCCTAAAGATGTCAGATAGTACCATTGTGTTTATTACATGTTCTTAACAATAGAGAAACATAGACATAGAATACAATTTATTTTTGGTGACTTTTTATTTAAGGTAGTATGCACCTCGAAAGTGATAGACTTAAACTTTTGCTCTAACTTTCCTCAAGGAATTTTTCAATCATTCTCTTTCAAAATCGAAAATAAAAGTAGGGGGTCACCGTGCAAATTTTGGTGCATGAGAAACAAATTACCCAAGATTTACCGATATTAGAAATTCAAAATGGCCGCCATCCTTTTGTTAACTCTGACAAAAATGTAAATTTTCGAATTTCGAAAAACTAAGCCGGTAAAAAGTTGTCTTTCACCAAGAGCTTTAAAATGAATCCCCACATGTGGTATATCAGAAGAGAATTGTAAAAGTTTGAGAGTCCGAATGTCTGTCCCCGAGGTGCGTTCTACCTTACGGGACAACCGAACACGTATTGCATATTAATCAGAGATACGTTCGTCTCGAGTCCCCCTGTACGCCCCAGAGTCTTTTCAAAAGGCCCAAACATACCCATAATATTTTCAGTTGTCCCCTCAGTTCTCCCCCTCCAGAGGTGTTTGTGAACGCAACCTTAAAAATCCGAAGTCCTCGGGAAGGAATGGGGAATGCGTTACTTGGGAGGGGTTGAGGAAGGCGTTACGGTAATAATCAGAAAAATGCACGGAATATAGTCAAACCTATTATTAACTTTGAATTTGCAAACATCAATCCAATGTATCCATTTGAGAGGAATGGCCAATTGCATCGTAGGACATGTGTCTGTTAAGGTAGGACGCACCGCGAAACTGAGAGACTTAAACTTTTGTTCAAACTTTCCTGAATGAAAACTTTCATCCATTCTTTTACCAAATCAACAACAGAAGTCAGGTCAAAGTGCAAAGTTTGGAATTAGCGAAACAAATTACCCAACGTTTTGTGATATTTGAAACTCAAAATGGCCGCAAGTCATGTATTAACTCTAAAGGAGGGATTAAATTTCAGATTTTCGAAAAGCTAAGAAGGTGAAAGTTTTTTCTTTCTCCAAGAATTTGAGACTCCACAAATGGCAGATCCGATAAAAAATTAGAAATGTGAGAGTTAGCTGTCCCTTCGTGACTTTAAACCGTCGTCTTTTCAAATCCAGAAAGAAAATCAGAGGTCACTGTGCAAAACTTGGTAACGGAGAAACGAATTTATCGATGTTTACCGACACTCCAAATTCAAAATGATGGCCGACATCCCTATCTTAACTCTATTGGAATTTTTTATTTCATTTTCATTTGTATTTTATTGCTCAGGCCCCCCAAAAATGTGATGTTCCGATTACATGGTTTTCAAAAATAAAGTAGGTAGGTAGGATTTTTTTTTTTTTGTTTTTTTTGTTTTTTTTTATTTCTCAATGTACATTTTACGCGTTCAAACAAACTTCCAGTGAACAATTTCCTCATGATACGCACTCAAATTGAATACCAATTTATTAAAATATCGGGTAATCGGAACAGCATATTTTTGGGGGGCCTCATCCACCAGGCGAAGCAAATTACAGGATGAGGTACTCATAGCCCACTGCCCACTGGAATTATGAGTCAACAGCCTTGCTTAAGGGGCACAACACCCAGAGTCTCGAACTCACCATCCTCCTACAGTGAGTCGGGCACCCTAACCACTACCCCATGGTGCCTCCATTAGTAACACGGGTATACAGTCGGTGAATATTGTATTTATTTCATGAGCTTTTAAATGCGACTCAACAGGTCGCAGACCATACGTTGTATTGTAAACTTTGGAGAATCCGAAGAGCTGTCCTCAAGGCGCATTCTACCGTAAAGTTATGCAGTCACTTGAATCTAAATATGCCCATATATGGTCAAAGGGGCGTTCTTTGGTATTCAAAATGCCCATATGATGGCGCTGTTTTTAAGAAGCGCCCTCCCGCTTAAAATCTGTGATTGGTTAGATTTTCTCTTTCCATGGTAACTGTGGCACAATATGAACTGGTGATAGTAAACCTTTAAAGTGCATTGTCCCCGACTGATTTCTTCAAACTTTGTCCGCGCGAGTCTGCTCGCCTCAAAAGAGGTGTTGTTTTCCTCAGTAGTATACGCGTTGAGTCCCGTAGGGAAATTTGACAGTGACACTCGCTGCCACTCCTGCATCGGAACTGTTCCTCTCCGCAGAATCCTACAAAACGAGTTATTTAATGTAAATTCTTTGTTTCATCGACGGCGGCCTTTGACTTTAGAAATGACACGTGAGAGAGGAGCATGTTCTAATAGTTTAGTGAAAGGATGCTCGATTTTTTAAGCCGTTTAATTATGTAGAACGAAAACCATGGAGTAAATTATATCCCCCTCTATCGGCGCGTATGGACGAAAATGATTTTTTCTTAACATATAATGTATGAGGCGAAGCCGAGCACATTACGGATTGCAAAGTTATATGTAGTCCATTAAAGGGTCCATAGTTGCTATTATTTTATAGCTTTGGTAATGACATGGAATTTGTAATGTAGAAAACGTCAGAGAAAACAATGCCGGGTAATCCGATACATTATCAGTAACAAGCTGATTGGATGACGTCACAAACTTAACTTGTATTGGCAAACATGTAATAAACACGATTGGAACTAATTTGGGATAATTGGATCTCCATATTTTTCAAATTAATGTTGCAATATTACAAATTACTTATGAAAACAATACTAAAGTGTATAATTTAAAAAGAAAATTAGATGAACTTACACTTGTACACTTAACCGGCTTTACATCACTATCCAATTATCCAAAATTAGTTCTAATCGCGTTAATATAATAATGGTTGAACAATGTCGATATTGTAAAAGTGGTAATCTTAGTAGCGCTATGCATCGCACACGGTAAAGTTCCCTAAGAATTGTCGTTGAATTCGATCAATCTACCATTGTGTGTTCTCAGTAGACAGCTGACACATATATTCCCTTGAAACACTCTCTGTATCGTGTGCAAGATACATGTATTAAGGTAGAATGTGCCTCCGGGACAGATATTCGGACTCTCAAACTTTTTCTATTCTCTTCTGATATACGACTTGTTGGGGCTCATTTTGAAGCCCTTGCAGGAAGAAAAACTTTTACCGTCTTAAATTTCCTTTTTAAATCGGAAATTTTATTTTCTGAATAGAGTTGACACAGGGATGGCGGCCATTTTGAATTTCAAATATCAGTAAAATTTGGTTAATTTGTTTCTATCATATCATAAATTGTACGATGACCCCGATTTTTTATTTTTTTGATTTTGAAAGAGACTGGTTGAAAGATTAATTGAGGAAAGTTTGAGCAAAAGTTTAAGTCTTGGACTATAGAGGCGCATACAACCTTAATTGTGGTTGTAGCTGTTTGGCTGAGAGCTTACCGTAAGTACAGTTTTGCTCGTCGCTGTTATCCGGACAATGAATGGTACCATCACATTGGTTGAACGGTTTTATACAGTGTTGACCGCCAGCACATTGAAAATCACCATCGTAACAGGGCACTGTAAAAATGTGTTTCATTTTTGTGTATATTATAAGCGCCATGAGAAAATGACAGAAATTAGAAAAAAATAATACCTTTATGAACTAAAATGAATTATTTTAGTGTAAACACATTAGTTAAACATATACCCTCACAACGCAAATTGGCGACTCTTATATCATTGTGTGTGGGACAAATAAAATAGGCGCCCGCTTTATTCTCTGTCACCAAACGTACATATAACATAGTGTTAGCTTAAAAGCCTTTTACAGATTGTTTGCAGCCGTGGCCGTGTCAATTTGGGATTAAGTTTTCCCTTCAAGCTGAATTTTGCTAGTTTGTGGAACTCGGTAGACATATCAAGTTAATGTACTTTTATTTCTGTACCCCTTTAAAGCACATCTATTTGGTCAACTGAGCGAACAGCATTTCACACTGGTCAAATGCGTGAAACATGACTCACCGTAGTACGGACGAACGAGGTCGCTGTCGAACACCAGCAACTCCCTGTGGACGGTGTTCTTGACGGCCGAGCGTCGGATCATGTTCGTGTTACAGACCGTGACGGTGGGGAAGGGCAGCTGCTCGTCGGTTACCAATTTGATCTAACGAGGTATCGATTAATAACGTGAAGTCTTCAAATAATCGACACAAAATGTGTGTGTCATTTTTGCTTAAGGCTTATATCATACATTTATACGCAACAATTCTTTTGGCTGGCGATTGAGCCATTGTCTAAGAACCTTAGGAGTCAACAAAGAAAAATAGAGCAGACAAAATAAATCAGTCGTCTGTGCTATTACTGTAACCTGGAGCACCATAGCCCTTCTAGTACGAGGGAATATCCAGATTTTTTGGAGGTAATCAAATTGACAGTCACGTAATCCTTACACTGGGCAAAATGCTTGATGTACAACAATATATACACATATACTGATTCTATACATGTAAGTATACACGTTCGTATACTAATAAAATGCAAAACTACAGTGTACGCTTAGTGTGCAAAGATTTGCGTTACGTATACTCTTTATCTGCATAGAAATACGCTACGCATATCAACGTATTGGAATGTTCTACATACAAAGATATTGTGTTCCGTATACGTTAATATACGCACAGGGCCTCATAAGGTTAAGTCAATATTACAGCGTTTTTCTTTCTTTTTCAATGTTACAAATAATCCAGCTGAAGAGCACAACACTTGTGTAGCTGTCTTTTGTGTAGCGTGTATTGGCATGTATAGTGCGTCCTCGTAAATGTGACCTTTAGTTCCGTGACCTCTGGGCCCGGCTCTGGCCATGCCTACTTCCTGCCCTGCCCTCGCTATGCTTACTGTACTAATTTACGAGTGCCGCCATGGCAGCCAGAAAAATCACTAACCAGATTGTGCGGCTAAAATGGGAACTGGCGTTAACTATGTAGGAGATGCCGTGCGTTGTAGTCCTACTACCGAAGCCTTGAACTTGAGATTTCCACGTGCGATTGCCACTGTCCGGTCCAGCGGCAGTGCTTCCCCTATCGCCGGCGTCTTTGCTCAACGAATGCCGACCACTCCTGTGAGCGTTCCCCGCCATCGGTGCGATCTCGTTGTGGAGTGAAATAGCTGATACGGACACTTCGTTGTCCATGCTGTCCGTATTGTGACTGTGCTATGCTGTTACGATGGTGTAAGAGAACTGATAGACAGACATGGAACTACAGATAGAAATGAGAGAGAGAGAGAGAGAGAGAGAGAGAGAGAGAGAGAGAGAGAGAGAGAGAGAGAGAGAGAGAGAGAGAGAGAGAAAGAAAGAGAGAGAGAGAAATATTCAAATCAAGTGCACAATACCTTTCTGTATATAGTTGATATTAAAACTAACCATACGTATACAATGTGACTGCCCGGATTTCACAACGTAGGACAGAATGGTGGATAACGTAAAATGTCAACCCGAAAGTTTTACCCGACACCGCTTCTTTTAAAAAAATACCACGCGGTTCTTCGGATTCAAACATTTTGATCGACTTGAGACAATGGACGACATTTGAATGAAAGTAGCATAAATTGTTTTCACGTTGCAGTGAGTTTCATATAGATGACAACAGAAAAAAAACAACACAAACAACAAAAAATAAAAAATAAGCTTATGACTCAAGTTTCTAAACTACAGCTTGTATAATATTTCGTTAAAATATTAAACACTTGAGAATGTTAATGTTCATATAGGTGACTCCACAGGCTTGCGAGAATGATACGTCCAGTCGTTCGTCGGCGAACTGAGAAGCAGAGAAAAGATCACCGTTCGTAAGATTCATCGCGTTTGGCAAGACGAGGAAGTGTGACGCAGCTGTGTTCGACGTGTACATATCGTTCAACGTCAACTTCAGCAAACAGGAATTCCGTCCTATCTGAAGTGGCCCGTGTGTCAAGATCTTCCAAATTGACGCAAAGAAAATCAACATTACACGCTCTCTATACATTGGCGGGATGTCACGCGTCCGTGGACGCTAATTTCGAAGATCATGACACGTGCCTGTTTGTAGTCGAAGCCCACAGTGATACTTACTAGTTGTGAGAGCTGTGACAAACGACAGCGTTGCTGTGCTTTCACGGTCGGTTACCTCTTTAGGTGCACAAAAGTCGCTAAACTCCATGCAATAATCCGACTAGGAGGCGGTTGTAAAGTCATACCTCATACAAAAGCCCTCGTGGCGCTTACTACCAACGAGAATTAAAAACACACCCACAAAGCCACCAGACTCAATGAAATTAATGCATGACGCTTAAAGGATCATAATTAATCATCATACTGAATAATTTATAGAAATTTGCCCGTCATTCTCATTTTATCCCTTTCATGCAATTTTCTTAATGACCTTCCTACATTTATGCCAATAATATTAAAAACTTAGCTCTTTCACTGCGGCACTTTTCATTTTATCTGATGTTTACGTGACTGTATCGCGTACGCTTCGGGGAAAAAACGTGTAAAATTGGTCAAAAGTCGGATTATGAACACAAGCGTGATGGTACTGTTATTCAGAATTTCACACGACCTCGCAATCAGGGTCTAACATAAATAGATGCCCCGCCGTTATCTCCGTAAAGCATTAATATTGTACACGGCCACGCTCTACCCTGACTTTATCAAAGTTTCGCACATTTACATATTCATTGATGCCGCCTATGGTTGTTTCCGAGACGTGTGCGGTTCATAGTTACAGTTGCGGGTATGACGTCACGGTTTAGCTGTTCGCGCCTCTTAGGGTAACCAGGTGAATGGTTGTTGACCGACAAACAAGGATATTTTTGATTGGGTTGTTTATCTAAAACCGTACCAATGTCCTCTTCAGTTTTATTTGGGAGTCACAGGGACGGGATTCTCTCATACAGTGATGAAATTTCCTTGATCCCCCATAAGTTAAATTGCTGAAATCGTTCACAAGGATCATAACACATGTGAACTTGAAAAACGTTTAGGTTTCAGCTGAGTGTTCACTTGTCCTAACGAACAAAGAAGCAGAGGGCTGGAGACGATGTTGCAGTCTTCAAATGCAAATTTCTTGCAATATCACTGAAAGTCAAAATCAATATACTAAGAACTTCGTCTCAGGCACCGAGAATTACTCTCAGCGCAGTCCATCAGTACTCTCTCTCTCTCTCTCTCTCTCTCTCTCTCTCTCTCTCTCTCTCTCTCTCTCTCTCTCTCTCTCAGTAGTATTAAGATGACCTCGTCATATTATCATTCAATAATTTCATATCACGTGACAAATGACTCCTGTCATAGTGGACAACAACACGTTTGTTTACGAGAAGACCTTTACATTTACAGGGCTTTTGTGCTCTTCCACGCATAAAGGAAATGAATAATTAAGTACAAAATGTTTAACAGGTCACTATTCTTAACTGATATCTTTTCAAAGTGAGAGTGGTTTTGCAAAACTTTACTTTTCTCGATAATCTAAAAAAAATGATTCTGTATTGCAAAACACTGATAGAAGTCAGTTATATTTCGTTGGATCTCTGAAAACGTTCAAGTAACCATTACAAACACCCTACTGACGTCAGGTAATTGTGTGTTCGGTCACTGTCACTTAATGTGTTCAGTTTTGTTTCACAATGTTCCGTTTGCATTACAATCCTCTTAGTCTCTTCCAGTACTGCGATATCTGTCATAAACCATGGTAACCAGCTACCTCCAGGGTGCATTGTACGAAGTTCAGGGTTCAAAACCTATGCAGGTATTGACCCCGTTATAATTTTGGATGACAGAATTGTAGCGAGAAAACAATATTGGTGTCATCATAATACATGGTAGACGACTAAAAACCATTTAACATTTCAAAGGGACTGATTATTTTACAGAATGTCTAGCAGAGAAACAGAAGGAGACTTGCCTTTCTATCCGTATGAACATGTATTTAATAAACTATGTATGTATGTATGTATGTATGTATGTATGTATGTATGTATGTATGTATGTATGTATGTATGTATGTATGTATGTATGTATGTATGTATGTATGTATGTATGTATGTATGTATGTATGTATGTATGTATGTATGTATGTATGTATGTATGTATGTATGTATGTATGTATGTATGTATGTATGTATGTATGTATGTATGTATGTATGTATGTATGTATGTATGTATGTATGTATATAAAAGTGTGGCCGCGATGATTTGAATGAATGCGACACAAGGGAGTTTCACCCGGGGCTGTCAATCATTTTGTATTTGCTCTACGTGACTGTATACACAGTCCGCCTAGCCTCTGGTACTGTGCAAGGATGTCAAGTCGGTTAATCCGGTAGAAACTAAACTAAATCATAACTTCGCACACTCAAAGGTACCGCGTCCGATCGCAAGGAAAACCTGACCTGGGAAGCCAATTTCCAATTAGGTTAGTACGACATATAAGAGACTCAAGAGAAATGTTTGAAAATGATTTTTTTTTCCATTCACCGACTTTAATCAAGACTAGAAGGAATGACAACTTTTAAAAGTTACTAGCCGTAATGTCTGTTACATAATGTCGACAAATTTCAAACATCAGTGTTACCGTAAAATACATAGTCTGACAAGTATCAGTATATTAACGTGAAGCGTGTTTATAACATTTCAAGATACGAAACGGACTACAAAAATTTTGTTTTCCTTAAGAGAGGGGTTTTCATCAATCAATATACTAAAAACACACCAGGATAATAAACCTATGCGAACCAATTAATTGTAGATTGTGATGTCTTGACAGTGAAAGCACTAACATCTCTTCTTTAACATTAAAACTAAACCACGACCTTGACAGTCTTAAGACTCATAGGGGTTGATTTTCAGACTGATATGATATAGTGTAATCACAAAACTTTCAAACGTCTTAAAAAAATCACGATTAAACATTATTCTTCATTACGTAAAGTGCAGTAAAGGATAGATTTCGGAAAGATCTACAACTTAGATGTTTTTAAATTTTACAATATGTATGCCTTAAAACAAGTATGTTAAACATAATTATGGTACATGTGCATCGCTAGATTGGTACAAATTTTGTTTGGTTGTTCCCTCTGCACATCTAGCAATCCTGGGACAATTTTACGGTCACCTGCAAGATGAAAAAACATCATGTAAGCTTACTTGTGGAAAGCAGACCTTTGTATTGAAATGCTGAAATGGATGGAAATCATATGATACCTTTCAAAGTTGTGTACTCTGTGTGGGATTGTTTACGAAGCAGGATCTTTTGAGTCCAAGTGATGGAGACAGAGGCGTCGGCTGTATTTCTTCAAACTTTATTACTACAGCTACGATGAACTACTGCTACAATAACATAATGTATCAGTGGGTGGATAAGTGACGACCAGATCTAGTGGTGAGCGATGTGCTCTGAGTATACGCATACGCAGACACTAAACTGTACATAAACATATACTAAAGTAAAGTGGCTTCTTCAGGCTGTGATATAGCCGATTTTGGCGGGAAAGTAAGAAGTGTCTTCGACTTTGATTGGTTAGAGATGAGTAACAAGTCAGAAAGAATTAAAAATATCTGTAAACACAGGATATTAGGAAGGAACTGAAGAGATGACAATCTGTCTTCATTGTCAAAGAATTAAAAAGTAGCTATCTTTGTATAACGTTTCTCAACATTCTCCCGCCCGACAGAAAAGGTGTCAAGTCTAAAATTAGAAAAATCATCGTAAAACTAAAACTCGAGAAAAAATGCAGAAAATGAAAGTAATTGAAATATTGAGTAAAATGACTAGATATCATATAGTGAGTATATATGAGTATATAGGGTCCATTAAATAGTGTCCAATATATATTGTCCGATATATAAAGTTCACATAGTGTTCAGGTCTTGTATCCTACAAACACGCAATGGCTGCTGCTGTAAGTGTAAAACATCGTTGACCTTTACTAGGGTCAGACAGAATTGTGTCCGTGTCATTGTTGCTGCTTGGTAACAATGTAGAAGTGTCTGCCTTCAGTGCAAGGGGATAAAGTTTCACAATAGGACGATTAGTGAGTCCGGTCGTAGTCTTGATTTCCGCAGATCGTATCATTCCATCTTTTCCGTAGTTTAATTTCTCCACGATGGCTAATGGCCACTTCATTCGTCGTCCAGTGTCACTGTGTATTAGATCAACATTTCCGACCTTGATTTCGTTGTCGGTAGTTCCGTTTAATTTGTGATGTTCACGCAAAGCAGGTAGATATTCTTAAATCCATCGACGCCAGAATTGTTCTTGTGATTGAGCAATGCGTACATACCGTTTGTTCAAGTAACTGCGATTTCCATAGGCTGGGTCCGAAATTTCGTCGTCGTCGTATAGTGGGTGTGGCACGCCTGTAAGTGACCGTCCTTGCAGAAGGTGAGACGGTGATAGGGGCGTCGTGTCTTCAGAATCCGTGTACAAGTATGTGAGAGGTCGGTCGTTCAACATGGTTTCAATCTCTGTAACAATAGCGTTCAATTCGTCGAATGTAACGAAGGCACCACCGGGTACTTTCTCTATCGCGTTTTTAGTCAGTCCGATCTTGCGTTCCCAGAAACCTCCGAACCGTGGGGCGCGTTTAGTATGAAGGACCATTGTACACGTCGATTAGCTAAATAGCGTTTCACATCTAGGGCGTTGAACAATTTCCGTATTTTATCCGCGGCGGATAAATAAGTAGAGGCGTTGTCCGAAATCATCTTCGAGGACACATAGTTCTAATTCTTTCTGTGACTCATCTCTAACCAATCAAAGTCGAAGACACTTCTTACTTTCCCGCAAAATCGGCTACATCACAGCCTGAAGTAGCCACTTTACTTTAGTATATGTTTATATACAGTATAGTGTATGTGTATGCGTATACTCAGAGCGCATCGCTCACCACTGGATCTGGTCGTCACTTATCCACCCACTGATACATTACGTTATTGTAGCAGTAGTTCATCATAGCTATAGCAATAAAGTTTGAAGAAATACAGCCGACGCCTCTGTCTCCATCACTCAAAAGATCCTGCTTCGTAAACAATCCCACACATTGTTTTTGGTTCCGAGACCAAGATATTAGGAAGGAACTGGAGAGATGACAATCTGTATTCATTGTCAAGGAATTAAGGCGTAGCTATCTTTGTATAACGTTTCTCAAAATACTCTTTATTAGTAAAACACTACCAAACCATTGCTAAATTTAGATCATTTTGACATTTCACAATGACTATCTTATATATTGTACAGAGCAATCAGGAACGAGGGAGTCATTTAAACGAACTTTTCTGGTAGGCTTCTGTTTGTGAATGCGAACGGCAACTGAAGAAAAAACAAGCATTATTCTATTTAGAATGAATGCAAATTCATACAATATGCTTTGGTCGGTGTACACTACAGAAACTTTCCCTGTTTTGTCTCCCCTCGCCAATAAAGATACATTCTATTCCTTGACTATATTTATGGACCCTTTTAATTGCTATTGAGAAATATATTTCATAATCGTAATTGATGTACATGATTTTGATGTGTCAATAATTACTCCTGCCCTTTCATAGATCTAAGCTGAAATCACCTTGATAGATTAAACTCCAGCACATCTTTTAAGCACATAATTCTTTTCGACAGCGTGTGAGATGATCTGGGATCAGCAAGAACATATAGCATCCACATGTATTGATAAGCAATAAAGCACACCAAGCGACGGTATACCACGAGATTTTGACCAGTTCCGACGACATATATGCACGAGCGATAGCGAGTTCAGATATTAAGTGAACTGGTCAAAATCGAGTGGTATACCGTCGCTTGGTGAGATTTATTGCTATTATATCATAACAGTATATTAAAATTCTGGCGTTGAACGTCAAATAATGGATTTTTACTCAAGCTGAGAGCTCACGCGTATATGCCAGCCGTGGTATATCGCCAATATACCACGGTTCTTTCTGCGTCTCAACCAATCAGATCGCTGTATTTGCGCCATCGATATGCTGGTATGATATAACTTGTAGTATAACATATCAATTTTTCAAGTCACTTACTGTCTTGGTTTTGGTATATTCCCGTAGACCACATTCGCCGCTGCAAAATTGAAAAAAAATGACCATGTTTTAATTGCTACAATTGCAGGAGCATTGTTTTGCATGGTATTCGACAAATGACAGTGCTGCTGTCTGCCTAATAGAGAACCTTCGGTACCACGGTGGTTCATAGAGTTGAACAGAATTGTAGACGATTCACTTGCTTGAAAGACAATGCTTACGAAGGTCAATATTTCGGTGATTTTACATTTTACAAATATAAATAAATGTTAGGGCCAATCGATGGTTGTAAATTGCGACCAAGTTATCCCGAGGGCACCCAATTCCTGGTGAACAAGTAATGTTAACAAAAAAAACAGCGAGTTCTGGAGTGTTCTGCCGATTGAAAAAAAGGATCGTATCATTATGAGAATTGATGCAAACAAATTTGTCGTATGCAGAGGCGCTGCTGAATAAATGTAAGGTAGTGCCAGTGACAGTTTGCCAAGATCATAACTCCCATTGCAATGGGATGATGTCAACACTGCAGTTTCATAAGACATGAAAATATGTGTCTGTAGGCTTACTCTATCTATAGTGAACCGGCTGACCCACCCTTCTGCTTTTGAAAGCCGCGCACGTTTTTACAAAATCTTTGTTTGCTTATGGTCCCAGATGTTTGCTCTGAACTCTAGCAAAAATATTACAAATGTAAATTTTAGAGTAATCTGTCTGTTTTTCAAAAACACATAGTACGCTATCTGGATATGGTTCCACCGTGCAAGATGAACATATTCATAGACAATAGGTTTTTGATAATAGCGTTTTCCCGTAATTCTCTGTTTAGTTGCGACCTGTCATGTTCTGTCATTTTGTAAAGACAGCAGAGGTATTGAAGGCTAATGTGGCATACAAGGGAAAGAGAAACCCCTCTGATTCTGTTTACTTGATTTAAATGCTGATTCGTGTGTGCACCACTCCTGTGAGAGCAGAGTGTCAGAGGAAATACTCGCCATGGCAACTTTCTTGTGAATCTTTTCGTCATAGTATACAGATATTAAAGGGGTTGAACACATTGAAGACCCCTTTTTTCCAAATGATACTTACAGGTCTCTACTATCAAACGACATTTTATTGCCGCCAAAAGGTGCTCCGAATTGAATAATGCTGTATGTGTTCACCCTGGAACAAAAAAAACCCCAATAATTAAGCAAACGCATTGGTCCGTGTAAAATCATGCCGTACACTCACTCAAGAATGCATGTTTTAATGTTTCTAAATCTATCTTTACAGAAATGTTGGATAATGTCTAATGACATTAAAAGCGTCAGTTGTCATGCACTAAAACTAATGTAGTCATTTCAAAGGAAATCTGGGGAATCTTTGACCAACTTTTTACACTATGGAACAGTTGCCGTGAGCTTTTTTGTGGCAAAGTTTGAGTCGCTAACTGATGGGCTATCAATTGTGAAGTTATTGCACGCTCTAATGGGCGAAGACTCTTAGCAAGTCCATGAAAGGATATGAAGAAACGCGATGAAGTTTTTATGAGATAAAAAAATCCCTCTATATTGACATTATTCTGAATTTATCAGCTTGTATTTGAATGATTTTAGTATGCACTGTAGATGTGAGATCTACTCCAATACTTTGATCTCTCTCATCTGATTAATGTTCCTTACTGATAAAAAAACTGATCCCTTTGTTACAAAGGTCATTCACTTTGATATTATCAAGTAATATCTACACTTATAACCTTTATCGAATGACCAACAAGGCAAGAAATCACAAACAAAACCATTAAATGATAATGATATTGACGTAGCAGTGTGAGGGGCTCTGATCATGCATGAAGTCCACATGTACAGGCTATGACATGAGTTTATATTTTACTTGCATGTAAATGATCATGTACTTGAGAGATATGTTTACGAAGACAGGGGAAGCAGAGGGGAAAAGGAAGAAGGGACGACACGGGGTAGTATGTAACATCTATTTATAAGACATAACGATGTTTCTATCTTTGAAGACTTTGAGCCACTACTCTGTTTCCATGTCTCGACGTACACTCCCTAGGTATTCCCCGAAGAAAGGCGGTGAGCAGTTACATCCTCTCATTGCGATGCATTATTCTATCTAGTAATCCAAAACTTCTCACAAACACACACGACGTGGAAGACAAACATGTAATATTAACATGTTAACGTGTAGTACTTCATAGACTGCAAGTATGATTATTGACTATAAGGAAATTAAAACACGGCCCTAGCCTGATTGCTCTCCTGGGAAAAACTACTATACTTGCAATATCACCAGACATCAGATTTGTTTGCTTGTTGAATATTCAATTGCATCATATTTGGTAACAAAAGTAATACACTCATATTATCTTTAATACCAGTAATTCTAAAACACTACGTAATTTGGTCAGGGCTGGGATCTTTGTCGACTACCCAGGGTTAACGAGTCAGGGTATTCATTATTGTGTGAGACAGCTCCAAGAAACACGGACGCACAGTAAGGGAGACTACCCACAATTCCCTTGATTTGTGATCACTCAGACATTTTTTTGCTAGAGGCCTTTTCAATTTTATCAGTTTCTTAACAATTTTTAACTTACAATTTAAATTCAGGATTGTTTGTTAAAACTATGTTCCAAAATTATTGATTATGTTTAAAATTCAATAGAGTGAATTGAATAAGAAGTCGATGTTTGCAGGTGCTAAAAATTGCACACTTTTCAAGATAAAGTTATCAGCAACTAAGATGGTCTCATCACACCATCTGTCAGACATGCAAATTTCCTTTGTTACGAACATTAAAAAAAGTCAATATCCTTTCTTTTGCCAACACAGGTGCAACTTATTCCCTTTGTTTCCTTGAAAATATTGTGTAGTGCTGTCAAAAATCTATGTCGAAAAAATTACAAAATTGCTATCTCCTCCGCGGAAAAGTGGTTGATCTTCTCATAATTCCCAGGGAGAAAACAGAAAATTATGATTATCAGAACTATGTTGCCAGGATTTTGAAATATGGACCGAGTTGTTCAGTGTACAGAAGAAATTTGCTTCAGTTCTGTGAGTGATCTCCGTGTGTACAGATCATGGGGAATAGTGGGTAGTCTCACTCACTGTGGGACCAGGACTAAATTCCCAGTCGGAGATACAGTCGTTGCGCATGTAATTTGTTCAATATCATAATCGAAAAGTAAGTCTAAAGAACGTTAGATGAGTATTGGGGAAATCAACCGGTAGTAGAGTCATAAAACATAATTGCGACAAACACTGTGTGCCAGGCTGCCTTTTAGTACATTTAAATCTCGTCTCCTTTATAAAGTTAGTTGGCAAATCACAAAACAACAGCGAAGACTACCTGTACATAGCATTCTGTGATCAAGATTTCCACCCAGCAGCATTACACTTAGAGCATCCACGGAGTAAAACATTACACTTAGGGTACCAATGCAAATTGATATTTCTTGTCAAAGTTACAATTATACTAACAACTCTTACCAGATCTCTACACCTTAGTGTGATTATTTTTATTACATATATACATCATCCATACTACTTCAGTCCGGTCGATAGTTGGTGAGAAATTATCTACATACTTAGCAACGCAGGCTGCACGCAGCTGTATAACTTAAACAGGCGAATGTCTACTGCTCAGACTGATTTTGGAGTTGAACAGCTATCAAAATGCAATTTATTCCAGGCTCTAACTAAACAAAAGAACAAGGACCTAGCACGATTGACTTTAGATTCAAGTGTGACTCAAATGAACCTCAACGTATATGACGGGTCAAAGACCACAGGTGCATGTCTTGCGCTTCTGCTGTAATTCTATACACCAAACAATAGAGCATAAGAGCCAGAGTGCAAGATGTGCGCTTGTTTGCAAGATGGGGAAAATATAAAGAATGTGTAATGTGATATGGTGTTTGATCCAAACTTACCATACAGTTCCTGCATCAATGGAATTTGAGACTTTGATAGCTTTATCAATATCCTTTGTGAAGACTGCTGCAGCAAGGCCATACTTTGTATTGTTGGCTCTCTCAATCACCTCGTCAGTGCTTTTAAATTTTAAAATGCACTGAACTGGACCAAATATCTGTACGAGATCAACATAAAACAACGATAAAGCTCTCATTGTTTGTGTCACAGTGTTTCAAGAAATATCAAAATTACGATAATTTTATTTTTCAAATTTCAGTGAGCAATATTCAAAAAGGAGATAAGCCAATAACGTCTCCTGATTGCCCGTCGCAGGACACACTTTTCTTTATTTGAAGTAACTGAATCTGTTTAACTTTCATTGGTACAGATACACATAATTAAAAACAACGATTAACGATAACGCCGTCATGTTCACTACACATATACTACATGTACATATATTGACCATATTTCATCAGGTAGCTTTGACCTCAAACGAATCGATTTCAAATACAATCGCGTGAGCTATGGCTGGGACCCTAGCAATAGTAAAGTAAAGTAAATTGGGTCATAGATATGTCATGTAATAATGTGAACAAGAAAGATGAACAATTTCCACGAAACTACAGAACATTTTTTGCGAGGGAAATGATATTTTGGAAAATGAGAGCAAAACACATTAAAAGCAAAATGTTCGGTATCGACAACTAAATAGAAGTGGTTGATAATTTCTTGTTAAACAAACCCTGATTCATTTTTCAAATATCGTGTAAAAATCAAGTTGATTAGGCCAAGAAAAACAAAAATTTGTTTCTCATCCTAGACATATTTAAAAAATGATGCGGTGACGCGGTTTTTTACTCTCATTTTTTTTTCATTCTTCAATCAACAAAAACGCGGGAAAAACATGAAAACAACATAGGAATGCACGCAGAGATATAATGCACAGCCAGCGGTTTTATTGATTTTGTATAGCAACAGTTCTGCGGTTTGACTTTAAATGCAGCAATGCACAGTTTTGACAGCGTAATATAACAGTGAAGTATGTGTACAGTTCTGAGTGGAATGTTAGTGTAAACTATTTTGTTCACGGTTCTGTTTTATACAGCACTGTGTTATGCACTATCGTCGCGTATTTTTGTGTTTATTTTTATTTTATTTCTTCATGAGCAAAAAAGGTTAATGCTGTGGGTCTGAATTGAAGCGCGTGAGCATGAGAAACAAACTTTTATTTTTCTTGGCCTTAGTCAGTTTGCATTCTTAAATCCTTATATGTAGTTGGAAGGCTTTTCAAATTCTTCCATTGTTCCTTACCTCCTCTTGTGCGATTCTCATGTCATCTCTAACATCATAGAAGACAGTTGGCTGAACAAAATAACCGGTTTCACCATGACGAAAACCCCCACATCCAAGTTTTGCACCTTCTTTTTTTCCGCTCTCTATTAGCTCCATAACTTTGTCAAACTGCCTTTTGTTAATCTGTAGAAAGACAGTGTCCTCAAAATGTGACTGATTTCACTTTGCTTCTCAGGTATATGCACTGAGGCATGTTAACTCTCAGAATAAATCTGCACCAACATTGCGCCGGCGCATTTCAATCTACGCCGCAAGGCTGCGCTGCTAGATCATCAGATCGTCTCAATCGCTCCCGCCGATCAACTTGGCTTAATTTTGGGGAATTCGGAAACAAACGTACCAATTAATGAGCATTCAACTAGAGATTTTGCAAAACCTGGCTGTTATTAGTGTATCTTGCGACCACTTTTTCCTTTCAAACATAATGTCATATCTGCGTACGAGTAGCTTGGATTACGACGAGCTTGATTTTACATGACACGTCTTTGCAGCCGTTTTTCAAGGCAATTAACACGGCTCAAAACACGCATATCGCAGATTTAACCCATTAGGCCCATTTTGTAATGGTTAGCAGGAAAAACCGATACAACTTTTCAAACAAGCCCAGTTGCAAATAAAAATAGTAAGTAACCAATTTTTTGAGTGTCAATCTTTAAACCCTTGCCATTTTGGAATGAGAAAAGATAATGCCAAATAAAATAGTCGTTGTTTTCTTCATATACTCTTCTTTTAAGTGAAATATTAAATTTCAGAAAATAGAGTCAAGTTTTTGACTTAAATTAATGTTAAACATTAATACCAAAATTAAGGTTTTTTTTACCCCAATATAAACCCACTTCACCCTTCGAGTAAACTACCGCTACAATTCTCAACTTTACAAAAACAACTTTCCCATAGCCGTATAACTTTCTATAGGGGAGGTTAATGAGAAAGGACGTCATTTTTTTGAAGAGCGCCGCCATCGGCTCATGCGGACAGGTTTTTGCTTGACTTGGAATCACGTCCGATTCTGAATCAACAACTGGCTGAAAACATTTTTCACATGCGCAAATCGCAAGACAGAAAGACAGTAAAAACCCGGTGAAATTCTGTCATTTCGTTCGTAAATTACATATTTTTGAAAATCGCTCTCAAAAATTTGTGATTTTCTGAAGTTTTCTGGGCATTTCTTCTGTCCTTTTTAGAGGACATGGAGAAATTGAATGAGATTTTCCATGTTGAAACCGCTAATTTTCCCAGATACCTAAATACATCACCTAACATTTCCACCAACAACCAAGTCGGGAACGCGACTATAAATGAGGGAACGGGATTTTATGCATAGCCTATTTTCCGTCTTTTGACACATAGGATTGGCTTATTTGACCTAGAAAATGGAGGAGGTGAGCGGTGACAGACCCTCTGAGGAGAAGCATACCTCCATGCTGACACGTCAATGCCGTGTGTGTGGCACTCAAGACCTAAAAAACCTGCAAATATCAACTTATATGCCAATGAACTCACGAAGGTGTGCCGTGCCACCACAATGTTGATCACGCCCGTCCAGGCCTTACCGACACCACGACCCCCCCCCCCCATGGCAGTACGTAGGTACGCGTACGGCATATCGTCGGCATACCACCACAAAATTACCTCTGAAAACAGTTTCACGCTGCACAATTCGATGACCTTCTGCTGGGAAGTAGTTATCCGACTGCTGCAGTCTTTTTGTTGAGGTTTTCCGTTTGTTCTCTATTGCCTTTATCAATGGGACAACGCGAAATATTTGCCGTCGCTAGCCATTGTTTACGTTTATTGATTTTGAAATTCGCTGGATATTGCGGGGTCAAGTCACGTCGTAAGCCATGTGCGCATGAGCTCCAAATTTACCCAGCAGCCTCGGCGAAAAGTTATACGGCCATAGGGCTCTATGGGGAAAGTCTGTGCTTTAAAGTCTCTGCGTTTTGAAGATATATAATATGAGGGGGTTTTCATGTCATCTTTAATGAGAAATATTGCTTTGAAAAAAAAACTGTGTTGGCATCATGCAGCTCAACCTTAACTAAGAACTCTATATTTCTTCCGAAAGGATATTGTATAAAATGTACATGTGATTTAAATAATATTACACTCTCTTTCTGAAAATTCACGTGACATGATACTTTTTCTCTTTCTTTGCGGCAGGACACTTCTGAAAGTTGATAGTTAAGTAGCTCTGATCTGCTGTAAACTCAGCAAAATTAATATGCACAGGGATTTCTAAGGACATACGGTACTTGCTTTGGTCAAATGACAAGGATATAAACATCTCACCTGAGGACCCGATTCAGCATCGGTATTCACCAAAGGATTTCCTATTGATCTGGCTTTGGCTTTTTCTATACTGCGTTTCACAAATTCATCATAGATTTCCTCTTGAACAAATGTGCGAGAAGCAGCACAGCAAATCCTGCCCGTGTTGAAGAACAGCGCATCATGACCCATTAACACAGCCTCGTCCGCTGAGATAAAAAAAAACAAAAGTCAAGTGAAGTTTACTATTATGGACAGCCATAAACTCTCTCTTTGAAGAAAATAACATCTTAACACTTTCTTCGAGTACCTCAGTATAAAAGAAACGACGCACTTACTCAGTAAGGGTTACTAAAATTGTTTTGTAATGCAAGTGCCAAAAAGATGGTCTACGCACCGGTCCAGAGTTCGAGGCCAATTTGTTGCCACTAAGGGGGAAACCGTGGTGATGAACAAAATCAATCGTAACATAACCGCTTATAGGTCTTGAGTAAGTTTGGAAAACGTTTTACCATCACCTCAACCTTCAAAATCGTCGATTCATCTAAAAGACCAGTAGCTGTTCATCGGTAATTTCTGAAGAATGCTATTTTTCATTCTATGCCAAAAATAGTTACTTGTTCTACTCCCCAAAGCATGTTGAGATACATAGTATTTAGCTTGTCTATTCAGTCTACACATGTATATACTTTTTAATATTCATCCTCCGACAGGCGAACCCAGTTACAGGATGAGGTACCCACAATTTACTCACAACCCAATGGAGCAATGGGGGAGTAGAGAGCCTTGCTCAGGGGTACTACACCGTGCTAGAGTCTCGAACTCAGCGTCCTCTGATAGTTAGTCTTTTATTCTGGACCTACCGGGTCTCGAACCGTGTCTCGAACTGCATTGCTATTGTTGATAGGTTAAATCTTGCTCGGACTCTAATTCAAATGTGAAGATAGCATTGTATTGTCCAGTTATTGAGCTATGCTGGCAAGCTAGGCAGTAGGTGTTTCAACATGTGTCTTGCGATTGGCATAAAATACCAAAATTTATAGTGAAAAAACGTAGTAAAAGGTAGAGCTACAGGCCCCTTTAGCCAGTACTTAAGAGTATAATAATTTACATCAACGTAAGAACAAGATCTAGGAGATAGAAATAAGTCATACGTACGGTCTCTGGTGTCCGCAAATATGATAATTGGAGATTTGCCGCCTTGTTGTAATGCCACACGTTTGAGATTACTCATTGCAGAAGCGATCTTCACTTTCTTGCCAACCTAATCAGTTGATGGAGTTTTTAGAGGCTTAAGTAACGGCAGTAAGATAATCAAAATGAAGAACCTACAGTGAAGAGCTCATAATAATACTGAAAAAGAAATAGCTTATAGAAGGAGTATAAAATTTCAATAAAACCTTGTCTAAGGTCAAGACCTTGTCTACATCAAATGATCATTTCCGAGGTATAGCCACCAGTGTGTTCGGTGTTGAAATTGGTTTCAAGAAGGGTATGCCCTTACGCTGCATTCACAAACACTTCTGAATGGGGGCAAGATAATCCTCTAAAATTTCCTCGATTTTTGCCAAATGTCCAACAAACAAACTGAAAACGTATTCAAATGCCGGCCTTCCGGCTTGAAATCTTTTGAAATCTCCCCTTAAAAAGAGAATAGGCCTGATTGGGGAATGAACGATTTTTCGGTCGGAAGGAAAGCGTTGTTTTGACATATTTTCTGTTACAGGAAACAAGTAAAACACTCAGAAAAACAACGATCACATGAACAAGGCGTGGGAACAGGATGACTTCCCTCACACATCAGGACAACCGAACATAATTAACATAATTGTAAAAAAGAACAGTAACTGTGGACATTAACTTTGGACAACTTTTCAGTATGTTTTGTTCTGTTTATTATCTGGTGTTTCTAATTCTACCCCTCACAGCATGCTAGAATAAAACAATATTCTGTTTTGCAAAATACTCTGAATATGTATAAAGACGGTAAACATTATAATCGATTACAAATGAATTCCAGTCTGGTCTTGAGTTCAATTTTAAATAATAACAATGCTGGCTCTACACATATGGCATATTGATGAGCTAAAAACTGAACTTTTCATCACGCTTTGGGGAGTAGAACAAGAAACTGCAGTAGATGCACAGAACAAAACCACAAAAACTTAACCAAAAGTTACAGTAATAGAGTAATGTCACTCTTGGGTTATGTCAATGGCCCATTCTCACCCATAAATCTGAGTTGTTACTGAAAGGCCAGTCAGAGTGTGTAAAGTATTCCATTTGTGTCCTATTAAAAGTGACCGAGTGTGACTACCGACCTTCCAATGCGGAAAGGGATCTCACAAAGTGTACAGTATGAATAGTAGCACTTTCACTCAAGAGATTCTACGAAAAGGATTCTTGACGACAATATTTGACGGTATTATAGTGGCATACATTTTCGTCCTGCTAGTTTTAAATAATAACTAAATACCTCAGTAATGACTTAGGGAATACAGACAAATTAAGGACAACCTAACTGATGTGAATTGCACCTCAACGCAAATTATGTTCTTTCCCAATTAGCTGTATCTTTTTTGCATTTTGCTTACCAAAAGTCACCATCCTATCTTCTGAGAGATGTGATGTTCCATTATTTAGCAGACTTTGATAATACAAATATTTCAATCAATAGTGGTGGATTTCCTCTATAAAATAAGGGCGCTTATGGGATTTTTGTCGCGCTTATTGTTGACGTGCAACTCTAAAATTTTTCGATCGTTAAAATCTACGTTGTGCGTTTGTCGCAAATTTTTACATTTTTACATAAGTTCCATTTTATTTCAAAACATCTGATCTACAAAAAACCCCAAAAGTTACATCTAATTGGGCCTTAATATAATTGAGACGCATATTAGGCAGCTAGCTGAGTTGTGGCCACGGGCACACTACGGCCTTCCATTGAATGAACGAGTCTCCGAGAAAAAAACACCGACTTATATCTGCATAGTGATTCTTGTTGAACATTGCAATTTACAATAGAAATAAATTGGACATAGTTGTTTACTTTTCCTTTTGTCCCACATAGGCATTATTGCACTCATAACAAAATAATATTTTTACGAAATATCCAATTCTTGGCTAATATTCAAGCAACCATCTTAATTGAAAGGATGACTAGTTGGGAAACGAAAACAGCATTGAAAAATTACTTGAACATTATTTGTTCTGAGGTTGTTTGCACCAGATGAATCATATACTACGTCTCTATTGATACCACAGAATGGGTTCCACATTGTTTACCGTGATCGAGAAATATGATGAAGAGATACCTCAATAGTTCCAGTGAAGAACAGTTTATCCACATCCATGTGTTCTGCAATGGCGGCACCAGCTGTCGAGCCATATCCTGGTAAAACGTTGACAACACCAGGAGGGAATCCAGCCTTGTGACAGAAACCACAGAAGAAACTGATGAATTAGTCAGCAAATGCTCTGTTTTGTATGTGTGCAGTGACTATGTTTCACAAGAAAATGACATCGTTGGTTTATTTGTCCTACGGCTTGAGAAAAAAAGAAACTAAGAAGTGTAATTAATCTTCATGTCATCTCCAAAGCAGCATACGTAAAATGATCTTCTACAGATTACGAATTTCATCATGCCAGAGGAAACAATTTCATTCGATGTTTACAACCCTTTTCAGAATTAGAGCGCGAAGCCACTGCAGTGAACTGCAATAAAACTGCTCACACTAATTAGTTTCAGCTGTAGCCAGCTGGCAAAGTCGACAACATTGTATGTCCCATGCAGACAGTTTGTCTGGGGAAGTTGAAATAAAAAAGATTTGTACATGGACCAGTGCATGGTAATGTTACATTGTATCTTAATCTTGAACACGGGGTGCCAATCGTAAACTCTCATTTACAACTCGAGCTTCAGACAGAGCTAGTTTTGCCTTTGTACAAGCAGACATTTTGGTCTTTATCAAGTAGCCTTGTTCAACACCAAAGTGGCCATGGCTACAGCTGAAACTAATTAGTGTAAGCAGTTTTATTGCAGTTCACTGCAGTGGCTTTGCGCTCTAATTCTGAAAAGGGTTGTAATTGTCGCGTACGACAGGATTCTCTCAGCTTCAGCAAATCAAGTGGCTCTATTCAGGCAAAGTATATTATGATGAAATCTGAAAGTACAGTACCTCTAAAACTAAAGATGCAACATATAATGCAGTGAGTGGTGTTTCCTCTGATGGCTTCAATATGACTGTATTGCCACATGCTAAAGCTTGACTAATCTTCCAAAACGTAATTCCCAAGGGGTAGTTCCACGGTAAGAGCGCGCCACAAACACCAATTGGTTCAGTACGAGTGTAACTCAAATACGGACCATCTGTGAACAAGATTGAATTGTGCAACGTAAAATTTGCAAAGTATAAAATTTATTGATTCGTACATATATACCATAATCGTACATATTTACCATTAAATCATAAATGAATATATATATATATATATATATATATATATATATATATATATATATATATATATATATATATATATATATATATATACGATAATTAAATATGCGTAAATATGTGTGTGTTTACGATACAATTATATTATTACGAAAGGAACATCGCAGAGTCGTAATTTACAGCACAGAACAAGACATTGCAATGTGTAAATTTGCTATAAATACAACGAAGCTTTCCTATCTTTTTTCCCTAGATTTCCCTGCTCTGAATCAGGCGTAACTTTATGGTGCCTGACATTGTGAGCCAAGTCAGTTGACAATAGTGAAAATAGCTGGAATTTCATGTAAACATGAACGTCTGCGTCATTGAAAAGACGAGCTGTGGTAATTTGTGCTGTATACCGGGTACAGAAGATTAAACCGAGCGAGACTTGATAAGTTTATACCAACGTCTTGGCATTTCCTTCTATCTTACTAATGAACATCGGCCTAAGTCGATTAGGACAGGGCTTTCTTTATCTTGTATTTAGTGGCAAAACTGAAGATAAGTGGACACAGAGAATTTATGTTTGAAAATTAAGTGAGTTAGGGAGTCCACTCATTCATTACTCATTACTTGGAGCCCTAAGAAAATATGTTTTAGTTCGCAGCCACAGGTGTGTGGGCTAATCTATAGTCGTCCTACTCAGTCTAACATGTTTCCTATTGTACAACCACCACCACACACAAAATAGCATCTCACCGACAGGAATGGTTCGTCCATCGATTTTATCGGCAAATCCAGCAAAATAACGAAAAAGGTTGCTTCCGTCCTCTGCCTCTTCCAATGCATCACAATATCGCATGCCGTTGTCAAGGCTTTCAAGTGCCTAAAAAATAAGTCACAATTTTTTCAGTGTTACCGTTTAAAATGCAAAAGGAGAGGTTTAAGTATCCTAATGCTAGCACAGATACGGTTATAATACCAGACGTTATTACGTATTTTTATCCTTACTCAAGAGTACGCCATCTCGTGGCTACCAAAAATTATGTCTAAATATCTACAGCCTGTGTGTGTCTAATCGTCAGATGTTGTTATTGATGATTGAATACAGCCTGAACTATAATATATGTAGTCCGGACATCAGTGCCACAACAAACAAACAAGTTCATGAACAAATAAACGTAAACAAACAAACAAACAAACAAACAAATAAACAAACAAACAAACTAAGTAAGTAACACAATGACTTCAAACAAATGTGTATCACCGATTTGAACCAGGTCAAGATCTACACTGCACTGTAAGGGAGGTAGAGAAAACCATGACAATTATTTTTCTGTAAAGAGGAGTTGAATGCACACAATTAGCATCTAGTTAGAGCATGAAGCTAGAAACGGACCTAGCTCAACGTTTAAAGCTTGTGGTAGACTGGCCCAAGTTGCCTGGCTTTTCTAGGTAGCTGAGTAACCAACGCGTACACCCCCACGATCTAGGCAACAGCCTACCATAAGCGCGACGGTCTGCTGATGATTTGTCCTTCAATTTCCTATATGTTTTGATACTTATGTGCCTATATACTTGGAGCAAGTCTAAGCTTTTGGCAAGCTGTTAGAGAACACAAACTGACACCTGATCTGAAGCACTTCCTTGAACTGATATGACACTATCCAACTTGAACAGTTTGGCAGCGATTTGCTGCAGTTCTGTAACCCCCAATCCCGACGATTTCCCTCTATTCTCGCCGCGGAGCATCCGGGTTGTTGCGTCGCGATTAACGATTGAGTCATTTTTGCTTCGTACCACGACGAGAACAAATGATCGAAGTTCGGATTTTTCGACGGCTTTACTATACAATATATAGTTTCAGTGTACATGAACGTTTACTTCTACTCTATGTCACATACTTTCTGTATCGTTCGCTGTCTTGTAGCGTCTGATCTGAAGCCACCTCTACTGTAGAACCCACTGAGAAGGAACTTGTTATGACGTGTCAAACGGCACTTTGTAATAGTATACCAGCTCTTTATAACTTAGAACTTAATTACAGGCATGTTTAACATTAACATCTGACCAGTACATAGGGTTCATTACAAATGCTGAAGGCAGCCATTTTATCCATCCACGTATGCGTTTCGTGAAAGTGTCAAAATATTGAGCTGATCTTACATTTGTAGATAAACATCGAGAACAGTAGTATTAGTGGACCAGGTAAAATCCTAACAAGGCCAGTTTCTGTATGAGGAACAGTTGGAATGTTAAGTCAACAAAAAATCGTTATTGGATAATTTGGAAATCCAATCATCTCAATGATCGTGTTACCTATAATATCGATCTACTTCCTTTTTTGCCATAAAATCACACATTACCGTAATATTGCTCGTATTATCGCAAAATTCTGTTCTCCAGATAACTACCATTCTACGGTAAACACTGGTTTCGGCATCGCTGAGGAAATGATACTCTTACTTTTGCACGTAAAAAAGTATAATTGCCATTTAAAGTCAAAATGTGTTGCCATCCCTTATTGTCCGTCAAACATAACCTTTTTCGAAAACAAAACAAATGCGAGGTAATGTATTGTAAGCCGATGTTTTGAATCTCATAGGCATTTTCATCATGAATTTTATGATTTGTCTATCATTTTACAACCATGTTAAGCCGCTTATCAATCACACGGTCATCGGGGATCCGGATCCCTTGCCCGAAGAAACATCGCTTGGCTAGTGAAGGTTCTGAATCTTCTGATAAATCCGATTCAAGTGACTGTAGAGCTCCGGCGTGCCTAATGATTCTGATATACTTATCATTATCGTATACAAATTTACTGTTAACTCTTCTCTCAAAGTAAGTGTTATATAAAATGATCGAGTAACAAATATCACCCAGAAAAGTATTCCGTCCAAAAATATTTTTTTCGAACTTTGTCATTATACATTTCCGACTTAAAATAGCTTATTAAGAGCAGAGCGTCCGTGGATGAGGTTCCAGCAAAAAGTTTATGACGTGAGTAAATTACCTCCTATATTCTTATAAAGTTTTTATTTCCTTGTGCTTATATGATGGCGATCATAAAAATAACAACAACGATAAAATCGGCGTCTATACCTTCATTCAATGTCATTATGACTATACTTGTACATTTGCTTTTCAAGTTTAGCAAAGCGTACTTGGTCAAACTTACAGTATTCCCAAAACAATTTAGTTACATTTGTTCTCAACTTACCGATAAAACACACTAGAGTAGCGGCCTGGGTAACAAAGAGTTGACCAGTTTAAAATAAATCACTTCTACAGGAATTTCTCTGAATAGTTTAAAATTAACAGTAAAGTGTCACGATTATTATCACATACCAAAGTCAAAGCAAGTTTGTCGCCTTCGAGCAGAAAATACCGATATTTATACTCTGGTCGTTCTACGTCACGACAACCGCGTCTATATCATCGATTTTGGTCCACCGCAACATTTTTCTTCGATCTTCGATGTGCTCGTCAACGTAAACAAACAATATGGCGGCCCGTAGTCCTCCCGCGATAAAAATATTGTCAGACGTGAAAATTTGTAAAAGTCAGTCATAATACATCCACTTAGCAAATTCTGAGTCCTTATGTGTTAGTTTTGTTACCAATATGGGGAATCGTATCCGTACAGACCCCACCTCTGCCAGAATTTTCGAGGCACAGAGTACTTTCATGCGATAATATGCAGTTTCCACAGCAAGGGCGCACGCTAAGCCTCTTAAAGCTTGTCACATTAATTACAGTGGGTTCCGTAAGTGTAGCAACCAGAGTACTGTCCGGCGCTACGTTACACAGTGTTGGCGCTGTTGAGATTCAGTAGATTTTTGTTCTCGAAAAATGATAAGTTTGCTATCTTTGAAATCGTGTAGAACTTCGCAAAAGGCACGCGTTGTGCGAGGCCATCTGGGATTTGCTCCGAACACAAACTTAAGCGCCGTGTTCCTCGCCTAAGCAACCGACGACTAGATGATTGACAACTCGCCACGGCATATTAATTTTATTCTAAAAGTAGTTCAGAAGTTTAAAAGCCGAATTGTTGTTAAAAACCCTTTTATTTTGCAAAAAGTAATCAATTTTTGGCTTGTGCATGTGATTAGTATATTATTCCCTACTTCTTCGTTCGGATCGAAAAATACTCATGACGTGATGACCGTGACACCACTTGTCTTTGACGCGTGGTGACACGGTCATCACGTAACGAGTATTTTCCGTGCTGAAAAAAGAAAAATACTACGGAATAGTATTTAGATACCACACCAGATCAAGTTCATATTCTTTTCGTTCTCTGGCCTTTGGTTCTCATATACAACATTCATTCCTGATTTCAGGAGCTTAATCTTGGAATTATATTCCATTTACTATTTAGTACACAAGCCAATGCTTACGGGCTTTCAAAAAAGGTTAAATTTACCTGTACTCAAATTTCGACGGCTAAGGGTACTTTATATTCTGTTTGCTGTACTTTTTGATTTATGTGGATTTTTACTAGTCCTGCATCGATTGTTGTATTGGCTTGCATTATTTTAGTATTATTTTCGTCTACTTTAACTTGCGTACCTCAATGGAAATTAGGTTTTAACTATTTTGTGTAATAATCGGCAAGTTATTTTCATTTTTTTTAAATGTTGGTTTCATTGTTTTCTTTGTGTATATCCTCTGTTTTTGTTTTCATAAATAATTTGCCAAATAAATCAAATTAAACACAAAAAACAAGTATCGTACCACTACATCCAAATCTCCGAGTGATAAAAAATGCTGATATGACGATTCAATAAATAAATGTAAGAACCAAAGTTGGATGAGACTTAACATAACATATGTACGGCAAAAAAGAATACAAATTATACTAAGTAAATAAAAATGCTTAGCACCGATGTTTGAAAAGGTGTCGAGGAAAATGATTATTTATAACTTACAGCCAAGTATTCTTTTTCCCGTTCAATCAAATCTGCAAGTTTGTACAGAAGTTTTCCCCTTGCAGAAGGATCCATGTTTCTCCACGGCGAGCCAAGCTGAAATGCTTTTCTGGCAGCCCTCACTGCAATATCAACATCGGCCTAACACAGAATAAAATATATTACCGACGTCATTGTAGATGTACTCAAAGTCAATCGTCTAATCGCTAAATTACGATTTTAAACAAATAAAAATATATTATCGATGTCATTATGACATTTTGACAGTGATCATACTCAGCACTTGTCCGATCTTCCAGTTAAGCTAACACATAATACGTTATATTACTGATGGCATTATGAAAACAATATATGTACTCAGCGTGTATATCCAATGAATATCAAAGAGTAAACTTGCATTGAGTATTTTAATATTGCACAGTTAACAGCCGTACATCTCATGAACCAGAACGTATGAATCTGATGACATTTCAAGAAGACTGCTGTAACACAAACTGTGCAATGGTAATGAAATATTCGAAATATATCATCAAACTTATACAAATAATGCATTATTGTACGGCTGCTCATGCACAATTCTAAAAGAATAATTTACCAGCCACTGTTGCGATTTAAGTATTTCTTCTAAGTTAACATTTTACGTTGAAGTCACAGTTTGGCTTTACTTGAGGAAAAATAAATTATTCTAGGTGTTAATATTTTATGCCAAGACTTTCAACATGCAGATTTCATCAGACTTTGAACAAAACTGAATCAGGTCATCCCTGGGAAAATTTATACCCGAAATTTTGCGCGGGTGGTTTTGAGACAAATGATCGTTTTCATGAAAACCTTAACAAAGTGTATGCAAAAATTCAAAATTGCATTATGCAATCTCCTGAAAATTTTAACCCATCTTAATGAGGACATTACTCGAAAGGTTTATACTATATTAAATTTTACAGTTGTCACACAGTAGTTATATTAGAGATATCTAAAAACAGGAAATGACACGAAAAGTGGCATATGCAAGTTTAGTTATTTGAACACGCTGAATAAAGTTATCAGATTTTTATGCAAGTAGTTTTAGAGAAGTAGACTTTTGAAAATGTGGACAAAAACATGAGAAAAAAATCAATTTAACAAATGTGAAGATAACTCATCCAATTGACAACTGTGACACCAGAGAGTATTAGAAAAGACTTGTTCATCAAAAAAGAGGAATAAACTCCAATTTAGCATTTCATTCTCATATCAGTATCTTAGTAAGGTCATTCTTAAAGACTTGTTGTCCGAGTATGAACATTTTTAGACCAGGGGAACCGCTCTTAGTGTAAATTGACGGACGACGGACGGACAATAGGAGCTGAATGCCCGACAAAATAGGCCCCGTGTCACTGACAGCGGAGCTATCAACTCGGAGGCAAGCTCATTATCCATGGTGGTTGAAGATTTTTTATGTAATAGTGCAAATGAACCTTATCCGCTTCTTGAACATCACAGATCTTCTCTCCAGTTGATGGGTTGATGGTTGGAAATGTTTTACCACTTGTTGAGTTAACAAACTCATTGTTGATGAGGAGCTGTAATAACATGCATGAAAAGAAATGAATATGTTTCATACAAACCATATTTCATACAAACTAATATTAATACATGTATTATGAGTAAGTACATTAAATTTTGTGTAAGCACAAACTTCTTGTTGACCGATGCCAGACACTAATAAGTAAGTTTGTGATATTTTCATGTGTAGAGGCGGAATGTTAACAACAATTTGATCAGATATTTCGTTTTTTAAAATATCCATTTTAAACTGAAAGGCATTCATAATACATTTACAATGAGAGACATAAGAAAAAGTGCAAATGAACTCAAAGGATATTAATGGCCACATATGACAAGGTATGTTGATTTTGTTCACACAAACTTCAGAAAATAGAAGAGTCCAAGCAGTTTAGTGCATGAACTTATCTTGTAGCCTCGACTTGCTGAATTCATGCTTATTTTGCAGTCGTAAACGCCAGTCTTTGATACACGTTTCAGAACATAAACCCCTTCATCGTTGAGTCAGTGATTGACTACAGCACTGGAGAGAGAATATCTTTTTCACCTACATGGTATGATCGGGCAGGTGATACATACCTACGCAGTTCGACGAAATTCAGGTTACAAACTATTAGCCTTAGGCTTGTTGCGAATCCAAATCACGAACATGCCCGTGAGAAAGACAGTTAAAAATCACTAATTTATACAGATCATTTGGGAACATTTTCACAATTTCAAGTCTTTGGTGTTATAAACAAAATATGTTTAATATTAGAAGATAAGGTGTGACTGTCCTCAGAAATATTTTATTCTACCGATTAAAAGCAATTCCGTGTTATTTATGCAAAGTTGCAAGATATTTTTGTATCGAAGAGAGTCTTATAAAACAAACAATTTTATTTTGCTGCTACATAAACGTGAAATGAACGATTCGCTTTTCTTGTTTTCTGCTGGGTTACGGTTGTTGTACAATAAACACATTAAGGGCTTATTTTTTTCATTTTGGGCCCACAAATGTCTAAAACATTTTGCTCACATCCGAAACATTTAACTATATTCATCAATAATCGAACATTAAACCCCATCCGGACTTAATCCAAAAAATAAGTAACATATTTCTATAATGATTGAAATTTTAAAAGAACCTTAGGGTAAAAGACAGAAATAACGCCATATAATCTTCCCAACGCCTCGTTGATCCCGATCCTGGGCCTTTTCGAGCCGAGGGTTTAACTGAGGATTTTTAAAGTTTGATTATGGGTGTTAATCAGAAGTGTCAACAATATGCAAACTGCACATTTTAGGTCTACGGTATTTTCAGACAGATGTCTCGTTTCGTAGCTTTTGAACTAAAGCAAGTGATAAGTTCCTCTATAAAAGCCGAATTTCCGTTTAATTTACATTGCAGCTTTTCCCCACACAGATTTAGACGTAGTGGCTATGGCCTACTTGGCCCAAATCGGCCATACCCACCACGTCTATTAAAATTCATGAGTTTACTTTTCTTGTTTACACACACACTTTATCGATAGAAATCTTGGGAATAGCTATTACATCAGGTTTACAACCCCCACAAGTGGGCAGCGAATTGAGATTACTCTTTGCATGGATTTAGCACCATGCTCATTCTAAGACAGTTGCAATTCCGAATAAAGCGAGACAAATTTGTTTGTTTCACGAATTTCCTACAATTACAACACTAACTTTCATCAAACAGGGAAATCTATGCAGACCTACCAAAGCTGTTTGTAATGACATTCGAAACACAGTGAGCATGCAATGACCAAGATATTCCTCAATGCTTGCCGTATAGCATGAAGGTACTGGCTCCTACGGTGGCCCCTGCATGCCACGGAACTTTATCACTTTTGAATTTAAACTCTTATTTTTCTCGACAACATCTTTAATATTTGTTAAAGATTTTATTCCTCCACCCCGAACTTTCGATTTTGTAAGAGAATTTTTATATTGTAATAAAATGTTTTAAAAACTTTGAACAAAAAAAATTAACTTTTAAAATATAAACTTAACTTTACCTTAAACAAAATATTTTTTCTCAAAAGTGTTTTGAATTTATATTTGTTTGAGAACATATAATACGTCTGATATATCGGTTCATCCGACAGTGTACCGTAGAGTCATACATCGAATCAAAAATATAAACTTAGGGGTGCTACGTAAAATTGTTCATTCAAAAACTTAAAGACATCGCGACTGAGTCCAACAGCGGCGCAAGAAATTTCATTTTCTAGTTTCTCTATTGAATCCACGTCAAGTGGTCAAGAATTCCTGGCTTAGTTCTGTATGTGAAGGCGAGGCTGTGCCCCGATGATGGAGATTGCATAAATCATGAATGTATAGTTCATTTTCTCCCGACTTCCCACATTACGGGAAATGAAACAATAGTGCACTTATTTTCTTCAGAATTGCGAGGATGTCCATCTTTATGCCGTTTAAAACTCGATGTAAAGAAGGAATTTAATATGTAATTTTTCGCTTTTTTTAAAGACTTTACAACTTATTGTAAATGTACGACTTCTAACTTTCTTTACACTTTAAAATGTAACTAGTTTATGGATAACAATGCGGGACGAATAACTTGAAAGACGGAGAGTGTTACTGAGATATTTTATCTCAGACAAAGGTTAATGAATCTAGCGGTCATCGACACCATTAAAATAGTTAATTAAACAACAAGATCTCAATAATAAGTCGATATGCATATTTGAGACAAACGCACAATAACGCTTATTACGTTTGACGAGGATGTCCACGGAAGTCTGGATGAAAACTGGAATATATTTGAATTATATTAAGAATAATAAAAGAATATGATAATTTCACGTGATGGGTTTTGCAACGTGTCACAGTGAAGTTTGAATATTAATTGTGACACTGATGTTATGATGGATGTATCATTTTATCTTTAATTCATGTCTGTCGTATGATCAAAGCCACGCCTTAAAGATAACGTTGATCAATACACTGAAGATCTCCTAGTACCTCTCGGCAGGCCAAGGCGAGTAAATGACAAAAAACATTCCCCCAATTAAAGAACTAATAGTAATTATAATAAAAAATTGTCAAACTACTGAAAGCGAAACACAATCTGTCATTTTAGGAATGGAACTGGTTTCAGATAAATGGAGTTAATTTCAGATAACTGCCAGGTTGTAATATGAAAATAGCTGGAAGAAGAATGAACTGCTCTCGTGGACGGAGGGTTGCCAAAAGAAATTATAATAAGCTTAAGTACGATTGTATTGAGTGATTTAATCTTTGAAATTTGTCGAGAACAATAAAGTTTGTTTTAGATATATAGCATTTTATTTAGTTTGATTTTTAATAGATCACAATAGATCGGAAGTTGACGGTTTGTGTTTTCTGCCATGGTAACCATCGATTATTGTGTTCTGTCACGGGAGTAATGACTTTGATTTTTTTATACTAATCGTTCCTTAGTTACAGTCGTCAGTAAACTATCAAAATGTTGTTATCAGTGATCTTTGCCTGAATATTATCACATTTTAAACAGCAGCGGCAACCATGCTAGTGTGCTGCTGGTATGCAGATCGATCTGTGTTATGCAAGGCAGTGATTGTTTCATGTACAGTAATTGTACAATATGTTTTATATGTTATTTGAACGTTGTCGTTTTTGTAAAATGTAAAATTTTTATTCACTTTTCTCAGGCTTGATGTAGCCATCAAAGTATGGGCAGACCTCCATGGTGTAGCTCAACTGCAATACATAAGCCGTAAATTGGCTTCACTCGTTATCACTGTTTGGGGGTACGTCCAGATACATGCCAGTCGTCATTTTCCACAATGGAGACTCACAGCTTGCATTGTTCACGTCCAGATGCATGCCAGCCGTCATTTTTTTCACAGCGGAGACTCATAGCTTGTATTGTTCACGTCTGGATGCATGCCAGCCGTCATTTTTCACAACGGAGACTCATAGCTTGTATTGTTCACGTCTGGATGCATGCCAGCCGTCATTTTTCACAATGGAGACTCATAGCTTGCATTGTTTACGTCCGGATGCATGCCAGCCGTCATTTTTCACAATGGAGACTCATAGCTTGCATTGTTCATCACATTATTGTATAATTTTGAGCCAGTCCGTCTTGGAATTTGGGGCATAGATCGGCAGAATGAGGTATATTTAAACATGGAAAGAGTAGCAGAAAATCTGTTCATTGATTGGAGATCTGATCATAGACGTAAAATGAGGGTTGACTTGACAATGGATGTAAAAAAAGAGATACTTGTGGTCGAGATGACTTTGACTTTGTCACCTTGTCCCATACCAATGTACCAAGCCACAGTCTCTCCACCTACGGACGCACGGACATGTACTGGAAGAATTTTTCATTAAGAAACCGAAGAGAATTTGTTTGGCAGGACAGGGATTCACTGGCAGCTTTGGGAAATTGTTCAACCAGGCACGATACATGAGTGTATGTCACGGTCCCGTGTGTATGGAGGTAAAAAAGCAAACACGCTGACCAGAAATGTTTTAAGACTGTATTGGAGAGAAAATACACATTTCTAAACACAGATTTGTATTCTATTGCTGTAATGTGTTTTACACTGTGTCAGACCGTATTTTGATGTACCTCTGGAAATGTAGTCTGCACTGTGTGTAGAGTCCCTCCATCACGGATCTGTGCTCTGTGGGAAAACCACCTTGCCACCTAATTTACCATTCTTCCTATTATAGTCAATGTATTGTTTTATTCAACAGCTACCTCTTAATAGATAACGCTGGCTAATTGACTAATCTGTTGACTCTAGTAAGTGTTTGACAAGCTCGCAGCCTCAGTACAGGTCCTGGCACTAACCACATTTGCCAGTGGGTGAGGCCGAACAAAAAAAAATTGTGCTGTTCTGATAGCCCGACCTACCCTAATTTTAACTGCCGACCCTAAACTTTTTAGGGCTACGTAAATACGGAAGTAAAAAAAGAAGGAAAAAATCCATAAAATCACGCATTCGTTACTTTAAATTTGATTTTTGCTTGAACAAAGATGTTTTTATGTTTCGTTTTTCCTTTTATATGTATCATGGAGGTAGCAAAGACTACCTCCATGTATGTATGATACATTTTTCTGGAAATGTTGTGGCCAGTATTTGACTGCCCTGAACCCCTGAAAAATGCTTATTTAAAATTAAAAATGTTTTGGACAAAAAATCCTACCGACCTACCTACCCTGTTTTTCAAAACCATGTTATCGGAACAGCACAATTCATTGTTTTGCCTAACCAACCAGGTCAACACCAACCCCACAGCATAGACAACAGTGACCAACCCAACTTTTAATAACGCCCTGGCAAAAATGTCACATGTCATGAGTTTGGTGCTTTCACCCTCACACCGTCCTCTGTATAGGCAAAGGTGACCCAAATCAACGCAGTATACATATTGTGGTTTCGATTTTGTTAGCACACGGCGGTTAGTCCGCAGGGAGTGTCGAGTCATGATAAAGGCAGGTTTCGAAGCGACATGCATAGCCATTTCATGCCAGTTTTGTTTGTCGGACCGTACGCTTGTTCAGCTTCCTGTCTCAAGACTGAAAATTCGGCATGTGCTGGCTGCAATTCAGTTGTTCACTTAATTGCCAAATTGCGGGTAAAAACCCAGCGTTGTCAATGTGTACGGGATCTTAATATCACCGTAAAAACCCATGTAATTCGAGCACAAAAATGATTATGATTTTAAATCGTCGGATCAAATTTAAGAATAAACTAACACTGCCGAGATAAATGGTCGAATTAATAACGAGACGATTGTGAAATTTCACATGAAACATGTTTTTATATCGAGATTGCTTCAAGAATGGGTGGATTTTTTGGTACCCCGACATCGACAAATGGTCGTCATTCAGTAGTTCTATGCTCTACGTCACAAACAAAAACAAATTGGATGTAGGGGCATGTCAAAATCAAAGTGGCCGCTGTTTCAAGACACATCGCGACCGGCCATCGGTGGACGTCACGTAAGTTGTCTCGGCCTTTGAAAATAAATAGTAAATAGAAAATAAATGGTAACTTGTGGCAGGCAGGTTATATGATCGAGACGTGTAGTGCATTATCTACGTCGATCAAATAATTATAATTGACATCACCTATCGTAAGAAACGCGATGTTGAAGAATATTTTAACAATCTGAAAAGACTATGGCGACCATTTTCCTGTGAGTATTCTAAGTTTGTAGACTTACGAAACCAAGATCAGAAGACTTCAACTCTTTTGCTGTGTTCTACATGTTTTAATGTCAGTCAAATTTCAGGAAAGTATCCGTACATTTTCGTATTCGTACGGCGTTATCGTGCAACCCGACGGCGATTTCCGAAAGAACATGATCGGTTCGTGGAAGCGTAAAATCTCTCTCTCTCTCTCTCTCTCTCTTCTCTCTCTCTCTCTCTCTCTCTCTCTCTCTCTCTCTCTCTCTCTCTCTCTCTCTCTCTCTCTCTTATTACGCCTAGAGTGTAGTAAAACCGAGGCCCTGCTGATTCGTTCAAAGTTCAACTGCTCACGTGATCCTGTTAACACTGTGAACATTGGTTGTATTTCCATTACAGCTGTCTCATCTGCGCGCAACATTGGTATGATCTTCGACAATAAACACATGTTCAGTCAGCACACCAGGCAAACTTGCAAATCAATCTACAGTCACCTCCGCCGGATTGGTTCTATACGACGCTATCTCAGTAACGAGACATGTCAAATTATCATACATGCAACTTTATCAGCCAAAATCGACTAATGCAACACTATTTCTTTACTACAAAGAGCACAAAATGTTGCAGCCAGGATATCACACGCACCAGGAAATTCACACAAATCACTCCAATGGTTACCAGTTTGTCTCAGGATTGACTTAAAGATTTTGTTGTTAACGTTCAAAGCTACCTACAACCAAACGCCTGCATACATCAGTGATCTACCCCTGCCTTATATTCCCACACGCACACTGCGCTCATCTACCAAGAAACTTTTAACTTGCACAACCTACATAAACATAACCTATGGTGGCCGTGCCTTCTCTCACGCTGGCCCTAAACTATGGAATGCACTACCACTTGACATCAGAGAGTCTAAAAACTTAGAAACTTTCAAAAGAAAGCTGAAAACTCACATGTTCACCAGAGCATACAGTCTGGCTTAACCATTGAGCGTCACAGAGCAAAACTTCTGTTTTGGACTTTGGCGCTATACAAACTTTTGCTGATGATTGATTGATTGATAGAGGGGCGGACATCGGCTAGAGGCCAGTCAACATCGGAATAAAGTTGTTGTCAGTATAGGCATCATCTGATACAGGCAAAAATACAGGGCCTGCATTTGTGTTTCCTGTATTACTCTGTATTGCCCTTTATTTACATGTATTTACCCTAAATACAGTCTAAAATATGTGCCTGTATTGTCCTGTATTATAGGGTTTTCACCCAGTGTACACAGTAAAAATTTCACAGATGACTCACAAGACCAGTATGTACAGTACATTATATTTTCTGCTGCTTAAAAGTTCGTCGGTTTCACAAGAAATGGTATCACGTTGAATATTACGCATGGTTCCGTAAAAGCTCGGTTTGAGTTGTCCTTCTACAGGAATTATTCATTGACTTTGTCATGTGCAATTTGTTTTTCTCCGGCTGTGTGCGAACTTGTAGGTAAAATATATAATTACCTCGATGGTATGAAGGTATTCAACGATAGGGTGAACGAAAAATAAAAAGAGCGAACACCTAGAAGACATTAAAAAGCCAAAAGTGCGATTGTTTAACTTCATAAAAACTTTTTTGGCCTTTTATTGAATATTGTTTTGAGTTTTTTTTTCCTAGAGCATGTGGAATGCTCAAATTTGTTCTGTTAACACTGACTGTATATGAAATGCCTCTATAATTTTCGCCAAGTCATCAATAACAATGGAATGAGAGGGCGAGATATTGCTGGTTGGTAAAATAAATAAAAGTTTCGGTCGCTGCCTTTGCTTTGCCCAAATATCCGGAAAAATAATATTTTGTTCTCTCTTGGCTTACCTGTGTGTACTTGACTACTGGCGCGGCGATAGACTTCGACATTGTAGCTCAACGGGTGCGACCTAGCTGTGAATATAACGGTGCTGTGGCGTATCGTGTTATAACGCATAATTGACCACAGAAAGCCTCACTATATATTGCCTATGGTCAACAAAGCCATTGATATATTCATGAATTTCTACAGTTTTCACTTTTGTGGCTGATCGTGTGAAAACAAAGACAGACAAAAATAGTCCTTTACAATTTTTAGTCATTGGACTACGGGTAAATGTTTACGGCTAATTGTGTCAAAACAAAGGCGACTGGGGAAATTCAATCACATTGTAGCCATTGAATTGCATATATCAAAGTTGATTGTGGTCCGGATGGACTTTACGTAATGCTACAATTTATTTGTTATTTGCAAGAATAAGGTTTTCTCGATCGGATATACCGCTGGCTGTTGCCCCATCCTCAGCATTTTGTTGGCCAATACAGTAAAAATTTTACAGGTGACTCAAAAGACCAAAATATACAGTACATCTCCCTTTCTACCGAAAATATAATTTTGATTTGAGTGGTACTTATATTTCGCCATGCCGATAACTTGGGGTTTATATCAGAGCATGGCGCTTTGATCGGAGGCTCTGAGGATGTCTTGAGCTCCTAACAGATTTGGCTCAGAGCGCCCTGAAATTAGACTGGGTTCAAGTCGGTGAATTTTTAAAGAATAAAACCATTTGTAATAATTTCTCTTGTGTCCCTCCTAATTCTTATTCACCTATTTGCAATTTGGCAGCCCAGGCCAGGTATTCCCAGTGATAAAACGCGTGACCTTTGAGTCTGCGCAGTAATGAGTTAGTGTCTGTCGGATTCACCGATTTGGACTTCTTGCACAGTACTTGCTAGACGGACCGTGTACACAGTGACGTAAAGCACAGTCCCTCTACAGAAGGGGACCGTGCGTAAAGCCAATACAAACTGATTGACAGCCCTCCCCCGATTATTCTGGCTGAAGAGAAAATGCACATGAGTACGAGTATATTACACGCATAGAAAATATGGCATTAAGTTTGCACATCGACCATGTTTTAAAAACTGATCGGCTGACCATCGTAAATCATTCGATATTACCAGAGAAAAGTTGTCGAGAGTTATATTCAGGGAAAACATGTATTCGTCTGCGTACCAAGCAATCACTGACGTGCGAAGTCACCCCACATTGTTCTGATTTTCATCGCTTCGGACAAAACTGTACTGATTAAAATCTCCGCATATTTCTCTACTGAAGGAGCAAGGCTGCAAGTTGAATGAGAAACTCCCCTGTACAGCGTTTACCCCACTCAACAGAAAACAGAACACAAATCATTCTGTTCACCCCACTCAAACATTCACAAAGATTTGAACCAAGTGTAGAACTGATCTTGTAGCCCCGAGTTCTAGAATACTTACTACGTTTTCGGCCAGTCTTTGCCACAAGTTACACAACGTAGAATCCTGCCTCGTGTAAAGGACAGTGTTTTACCACGGAACTGAAGAAAGAATATATTTTTCAGCTACATGGATTGACCGTGGAGGTGATACATACCTACGCGGTTCGACGATATGTAAGTAGAAAACGATTGTCGTTTGGTTGATTGCGAATCCCAATCACGAACGTACTGAGCTCACCAATATCGGTTATAAACCAAGCACATGATTCGGGAATATTTGCACAATTTCAAGGGAAAAATATAAGTACAATTTTTACAGTAATGAGTATTGTCTTCTACTTGAAGAACATTTCATTGACGAATGGCGTTGTTTCGAGTTGACCTCTTCTTCACGATGGTCTGCGATTCTGATACTTAAATTCTAAAAGCCTGGAAATCCTCGAAGCATCGTGCTTTAAGTACAGAATATGTAAAACGCAGAAACTTTTAGAAACAAAGGTGTCGTGGCGAGAATGTTTCGATATTTTTTCGGCTACGATGATTGCATTGACAGCCGTTTTCGCCTTTTCCTTTTTTTACGGTAGACGCTTGCAGGGGCAATATCCTCTTCCTTTATTAGTACGTATCCCTTAATGTTAGTAATCAAAACAAAAATGCGACATGTACGTGAAATGAACGAATCTCTTTTTTAGTTACTGCTTGGTCATGGTTGTTAATGTAATGAAACACATTTACGATTCATTTTTGCAGTTTGGGCTCGCAAATGTCAAAAAAAATTCTTCAAGTCCAAAACTTTTAACTACATTCATCAATGGTCGAACATTAATTTAGGATTTTAAAGTTTAATCATGGATGTTAATCAGTAATATCAATGATATGCAAACTGCTCATTTTAGGTATACGGTCTTTTCGGACAAATGTCTTTCTTTCATAGCTTTAGAACCAAAGCAAGTAAGGTAGATGACTAAAAGCCTTGACAACCGTTACCACTAATGAATACAATAAGCTATATTTCCTAGATTTACACTTGACATCAACGTCACAGCAGTTAGTCGATTAACAATGCCTAATAGTCTACCTCAAGCTATGGGTCTTATCAGCGGATTATATGAGTTGGTCAACATGTCTTCATTGGAAATGTCACAGATATCGAGTTATGTGAGAGGTTCTGTATCGACCTAGGTACGTTCCACAGAGTACCGATACAGAACCTCCAACATACCTGAGATATCATCAAAGGATCGTCTGAAACTCGTACTTTTCCTTGTGACTAGAGTTACAACACAAGAAATATTCTAAATAATCGATAAAGACTTTAATTGATTTAGTAATTCTCTCAGTTGTCAGGTTCAGCGTTATATCAAACACGGTCTCTCCAAAGGTTGAGCGGATTATTGTCTTACCATACTCTCTCCATCCGGAAACGCCACTGGTTTCTCTGTGACACAGCTTGATATGGATAAACATCAAGTAACATCCAAGTTGACGTTATGCATGTGATTTGCGTGTGATTTTAACTCCTTAAATTACAATATTTTAACGTTTTCCGTAATGTTGGTATATAATGTTGCAAATTTGCAGGCCATTTTACCAATTTATTCAAGTTAAGCCACAATAGCTGCGAATTTTATACATTATTTTCATGATTTTATTGTCAACCAAGTGTTGGTTCGTGTAAATGTTTTAACTGAGGGACATGTATAGAAGTATCAGTGCTCGCTGATTTGCTACGCGTTTTAACAGGTATAATAATAAAAGGGTGTCGGACTCATAAGTTGGCACACTAGAAAAAGTACAAAAAATGCAAGTATTTCTTGCACATACACGTCATGATTATTCAAGAAACATGCATACTATGAGGTTATTACGAAAATACCAAAAAGGCTGCACGAGGACATTGGCGCAGCGCATCGTCCAACGCGAAGCGGAGGGCAATGCGGCGCCAATATCCGAGTCATTCCTTTGCGGTGTTTTCGTAATAACTTTATTATCATACACCTTATATTCGTGACTGGGGCATCAAATTGTCCGTTTTCGTGCAATGACCGTTTTCTTGCAATGTCAAAAATTTTTCCTTCGATTTAGCGTAAGTGTGGAACGCTATCTTGGACGCGCTTATGCAAGTTCAAGATAGTGTGTGTGCACTACACACGTACGTACAGAGTCAGCGCGAGACATGTTCTGGCACTCGTCCAACGAGTCCCTTGAAACCGTTCAACAGCGAAAGCACAGATACAGCCGCAGGGGATGGGGTGCCTTGAAACCGTACGTGTTACGGAACGGACGTTCCATACGGCTTTTTAACTCATGCAAAATCATAGCGTTTTCGACGGTACATGTATAATAATGCCATATACTTGAATGCACAACACACGATGGCCAACATTTTCTTGGCACAATGTAATCTTATTTTTTCTTTCTCATGATTAGTTTTGAAAACGGCGGGAAATCTACATTGATTTTAAAATGTTTGAATTTACTTGCCACTTTCAGCACTTATGACAGTGTTATTCACTTGTTCAGTCCTTAATCGGTCAATAAATTCGGTATACCAACCATATTACTCTATTAAAAGAAAACGGCGGAAATATCCGCAAGTCACTTTTCACGTACGTTCATTACAATTTTGGCGCTTTAAAACAAAAGGCACAGCGGAAGTAATACAACTCGATTTTTCTGTTGCCAAAAAAAGGTACAATAATTACCTTCAGCGTATGAAGGTATTCAACGATAGGGCGAACGAAAAATAAAAGAGCGAACACCTAGAAGACATTAAAAAGTCTATAGTGCGATTGTTTAACTTAATAAAAACTTTTTTTTGCCTTTTATCACAGACAAATATAGACAGACTTGTAACGGGTATTGTTCAAGGCGTGAAGCGGTTACGTACCCCATCCATGTTCGCCTCGCCTTAGGTTGCTCTCGCCTCTCTTTTCCGAAGAGTGCCGACCATGCATCCTTCGGTAATTTGCGGACTTTCGCCAATGGTTAAGCGAAAGTTTGTTCGGCAAAGTTTGTGCTGTTGTTGTCGTGTGGTGCTTAGCGGAATTGGCGTGCTGACGAAAACGGGAGTGTTTTGAGCTTCAGGAAAGTGAGTTTTACCATTTTAAAATTCCTCTCATACTTTTTGAATATATAATGAGTGCGTCTGAACCAAATTTGAAAGTCTTTTATCGATACTGTCTAGTTATACAATATGGTTTACGGTCAGTCATACCGTCTTTTACACGTTCGTCAAGGAAGGACATGTTTATGAAACTGCTGGCGTGTTATGTTTTGATTGGCGGGAAGCAGTGTTTCTGCCCTGAGAGCTCACAAAGTAACTATGGTTGCTACTCGACTGGCAGCACGATGCCATCTCGTCGTATTTTTCGCATAATCTCGAGCAATTACAGCGCTTGTCTTTTTAGTGTGGAGTTTCAGGGTTTGGCACACACGGGTTTCTTGACTGTAACGTACAAGTTGTTGTACTCCGACACACAAACATCAAAGGATGCGTCGATTGCCGCACGTTCTCTTATCATGCAGAATGTTACGGAGCTATAACACTGTAGCAGAACTTTTACCTAAGAGTGACAGTAATCTTTCCCGATACAGGCGTATGATTGGTTCAAACCTTCGGAGTCTGGGTCAAACACACCGGAAGACTATTCCATTTAATCATCAAATTTTTTCGTCTGACAAAGGGGGGGGGGTTCATCTTTTTTCACCGGCGACAAGATTTTGCCGCCCCCAAGGCCGTAAAAAACTGAACGGTCCCGAACGGAGGGCTTCTCAGATTTGATGGCTTCTATGAACTCAACTTCAACGTCCAGGAACACTCTTTGTCGACCACGGCGATAGTTTCTAGGGGAATTTACTGAACCGGTCTTGCAAAAATGTACCCAAATCTTCTTTTAATACGGTCTTTGCTGCCAATCGCAATTTCTTCGCTGTTTGTACATATGATCACGAGGTACAAAACCAGTCGCCTTATCACCACCTATCTCCTCTATTTCGTGAACTACTTATTGCCGGAGATCACTGCTGGTTGCCTTTCCACGGGTGTAGGTTCTTACCCGTGTATTTTGCATTATTTCGATAGATTACTCCAAGGCGATAGCTATACGAAGATACGACGATCAAACGTGGGTCTTTTTCTGTTCAGACCGACAGTTGTGACCGTTAAAACAACTCGCTTAAATTTGCATGCAACAACACTGCACTGTGCGGCATTCTCAGACGAAGACAGAAATGAAAACGTGTCGTCTGTCTTGGATAAAATGTTGCATTTCCGTCTGGTATTTCTTTGTGTCGAACTGTAAACCTTGGCTGTGCCAAACAAAAAATCTGTGTGTGCCAAACCCTGAAACACTAAAATGACAAGCGCTGTATCAACCACAAACAAAATCTCCAAAAAGTTTAACACCTTCGAAGCTCATTTTAATATGAAAAGGCAATAGTCTACCGAGACGACCATGGAACAAAAGGCAAGCCAGTCCGACTCTATTTGTCTGTGCTTTTATTCACATTGTTTTGAGTATTCTTCTTAGAGCATGTGGAATGATCAGATTGTTTCTGTTAACACTGACTGTTTATGCAATGCCTCTATAATTTTTGACAGTTTGTAAAATGTACACGCCAAGTCATCAATAACAATGGAATGAGAGGGCGAGATTTTGCTGGTTTCGGTCGCTGCCTTTGCTTTGCCCATATATCCGGAAAATAATATTTTGTTCTCTCTTGGCTTACCTGTGTGTACTTGACTACTGGCGCGGCGATAGACTTCGACATTGTAGCTCAACGGGTGCGACCTAGCTGTGAATATAACGGTGCTGTGGCGTATCGTGTTATAACGCATAATTGACCACAGAAAGCCTAACTATATATTGCCTATGGTCAACAAAGCCATTAATATATTCATGAATTTCTACAGTTTTCACTTTTGTGGCTGATCGTGTGAAAACAAAGACAGACAAAAATAGTCCTTTACAATTTTTAGTCATTGGACTACGGGTAAATGTTTACGGCTAATTGTGTCAAAACAAAGGCGACTGGGGAAATTCCTTCACATTGTAAGCATTGAATTGCATATATCAAAGTTGATTGTGGTCCGGATGGACTTTACGTAATGCTACAATTTATTTGTTATTTGCAAGAATAAGGTTTTCTCGATCGGATATACCGCTGGCTGTTGCCCAATCCTCAGCATTTTGTTGGCCAATACAGTAAAACTTTCACAGGTGACTCAAAAGACCAAAATATACAGTACATCTCCCTTTCTACCGAAAATATAATTTTGATTTGAGTGGTACTTATATTTCGCCATGCCGATAACTTGGGGTTTATGTCAGAGCATGGCGCTATGATCGGAGGCTCTGAGGATGTCTTGAGCTCCTAACAGATTTGGCTCAGAGCGCCCTTGAAATTAGACTGGGCTCAAGTCGTGAATTTTTAAAGAATAAAACCATTTGTAATAGTTTCTCTTGTGTCCCTCCTATTTCTTATTCACCTATTTGCAATTTGGCAGCCCAGGCCAGGTGTTCCCAGTGATAAAACGCGTGACCTTTGAGTCTGCGCAGTAATGAGTTAGTGTCTGTCGGATTCACCGATTTGGACTTCTTGCACAGTACTTGCTAGACGGACCGTGTACACAGTGACGTAAAGCACAGTTCATCTACAAAAGGGGACCGTGCGTAAAGCCAATACAAACTGATTGACAGCCCTCCCCCGATTATTCTGGCTGAAAAAAAAACGCATATCGAGTACGAGTACGTTACACGCATAGAAAATATGGCATTAAGTTTGCATATCGACCGCGTTTTAAAACTGATCGGTTGACCATCGTAAATCATGGGACATTACCAGAAAAAAGTTGTCGAGAGTTATATTCAGTGAAAACATGTATTCGTCTGCGTACCAAGCAATCACTGACGTGCGAAGTCACCCCACATTGTTCTGATTTTCATCGCTTGGGACAAAATTGTACTGATTGAAATCTCCGCATATTTGTCTAATGAAGGAGCAAGGCTGCAAGTTGAATGAGAAACTCCCCTGTACAGCGTTTACCCCACTCAACAGAAAACAGAACACAAATCATTCTGTTCACCCCACTCAAACATTCACAAAGACTTGAACCAAGTGTAGAACTGATCTTGTAGCCCCGAGTTCTAGAATTCTTACTACGTTTTCGGCTAGTCTTTGCCACAAGTTACACAACGTAGAATCCTGCCTCGTGTAAAGGACAGTGTTTTACCACGGAACTGAAGAAAGAATATATTTTTCAGCTACATGGATTGACCGTGGAGGTGATACATACCTACGCGGTTCGACGATATGTAAGTAGAAAACGATTGTCGTTTGGTTGATTGCGAATCCCAATCACGAACGTACTGAGCTCACCAATATCGGTTATAAACCAAGCACATGATTCGGGAATATTTGCACAATTTCAAGGGAAAAATATAAGTACAATTTTTACAGTAATGAGTATTGTCTTCTACTTGAAGAACATGTTTCATTGACGAATGGCGTTGTTTCCAGTTGACCTCTTCTTCACGATGGTCTGCGATTCTGATACTTAAATTCTAAAAGCCTGGAAATCCTCGAAGCATCGTGCTTTAAGTACAGAATATGTAAAACGCAGAAACTTTTAGAAACAAAGGTGTCGTGGCGAGAATGTTTCGATATTTTTTTTCGGCTACGATGATTGCATTGACAGCCGTTTTCGCCTTTTCCTTTTTTTACGGTAGACGCTTGCAGGGGCAATATCCTCTTCCTTTATTAGTACGTATCCCTTAATGTTAGTAATCAAAACAAAAATGCGACATGTACGTGAAATGAACGAATCTCTTTTTAGTTACTGCTTGGTCATGGTTGTAAATGTAATGAAACACATTTACGATTCATTTTTGCAGTTTGGGCTCGCAAATGTCAAAAAAAAATTCTTTAAGTCCAAAACTTTTAACTACATTCATCAATGGTCGAACATTAATTTTGGATTTTTAAAGTTTAATCATGGATGTTAATCAGTAATATAAATGATATGCAAACTGCTCATTTTAGGTATACGGTCTTTTCGGACAAATGTCTTTCTTTCATAGCTTTAGAACCAAAGCAAGTAAGGTAGATGACTAAAAGCCTTGACAACCGTTACCACTAATGAATACAATAAGCTATATTTCCTAGATTTACACTTGACATCAACGTCACAGCAGTTAGTCGATTAACAATGCCTAATAGTCTACCTCAAGCTATGGGTCTTATCAGCGGATTATATGAGTTGGTCAACATGTCTTCATTGGAAATGTCACAGATATCGAGTTATGTGAGAGGTTCTGTATCGACCTAGGTACGTTCCACAGAGTACCGATACAGAACCTCCAACATACCTGAGATATCATCAAAGGATCGTCTGAAACTCGTACTTTTCCTTGTGACTAGAGTTACAACACAAGAAATATTCTAAATAATCGATAAAGACTTTAATTGATTTAGTAATTCTCTCAGTTGTCAGGTTCAGCGTTATATCAAACACGGTCCCTCCAAAGGTTGAGCGGATTATTGTCTTACCATACTCTCTCCATCCGGAAACGCCACTGGTTTCTCTGTGACACAGCTTGATATGGATAAACATCAAGTAACATCCAAGTTGACGTTATGCATGTGATTTGCGTGTGATTTTAACTCCTTAAATTACAATATTTTAACGTTTTCCGTAATGTTAGTATATAATGTTGCAAATTTGCAGGCCATTTTACCAATTTATTCAAGTTAAGCCACAATAGCTGCGAATTTTATACATTATTTTCATGATTTTATTGTCAAACCAAAGCTGGTTCGTGTAAATGTTTTAACTGAGGGACATGTATAGAAGTATCAGTGCTCGCTGATTTGCTACGCGTTTTAACAGGTATAATAATAAAAGGGTGTCGGACTCATAAGTTGGCACACTAGAAAAAGGTACAAAAAATGCAGTATTTCTTGCACATACACGTCATGATTATTCAAGAAACATGCATACTATGAGGTTATTACGAAAATACCAAAAAAGGCTGCACGAGGACATTGGCGCAGCGCATCGTCCGACGCGAAGCGGAGGGCAATGCGGCGCCAATGTCCGAGTCCATCCTTTGCGGTGTTTTCGTAATAACTTTATTATCATACACCTTATATTCGTGACTGGGGCATCAAATTGTCCGTTTTCGTGCAATGACCGTTTTCTTGCAATGTCAAAAATTTTTCCTTCGATTTATAGCGTAAGTGTGGAACGCTATCTTGGACGCGCTTATGCAAGTTCAAGATAGTGTGTGTGCACTACACACGTACGTACAGAGTCAGCGCGAGACATGTTCTGGCACTCGTCCAACGAGTCCCTTGAAACCGTTCAACAGCGAAAGCACAGATACAGCCGCAGGGGATGGGGTGCCTTGAAACCGTACGTGTTACGGAACGGACGTTCCATACGGCTTTTTAACTCATGCAAAATCATAGCGTTTTCGACGGTACATGTATAATAATGCCATATACTTGAATGCATAACACACGATGGCCAACATTTTCTTGGCACAATGTAATCTTATTTTTTCTTTCTCATGATTAGTTTTGAAAACGGCGGGAAATCTACATTGATTTTAAAATGTTTGAATTTACTTGCCACTTTCAGCACTTATGACAGTGTTATTCACTTGTCAGTCCTTAATCGGTCAATAAATTCAGTATACCAACCATATTACTCTATTAAAAGAAAACGGCGGAAATATCCGCAAGTCACTTTTCACGTACGTTCATTACAATTTTGGCGCTTTAAAACAAAAGGCACAGCGGAAGTAATACAACTCGATTTTTCTGTTGCCAAAAAAAGGTACAATAATTACCTTCAGCGTATGAAGGTATTCAACGATAGGGCGAACGAAAAATAAAAGAGCGAACACCTAGAAGACATTAAAAAGTCTATAGTGCGATTGTTTAACTTAATAAAGACTTTTTTTTGCCTTTTATCACAGACAAATATAGACAGACTTGTAACGGGTATTGTTCAAGGCGTGAAGCGGTTAGGTACCCCATCCATGTTCGCCTCGCCTTAGGTTGCTCTCGCCTCTCTTTTCCGAAGAATGCCGACCATGCATCCTTCGGTAATTTGCGGACTTTCGCCAATGGTTAAGCGAAAGTTTGTTCGGCAAAGTTTGTGCTGTTGTTGTCGTGTGGTGCTTAGCGGAATTGGCGTGCTGACGAAAACGGGAGTGTTTTGAGCTTCAGGAAAGTGAGTTTTACCATTTTAAAATTCCTCTCATACTTTTTGAATATATAATGAGTGCGTCTGAACCAAATTTGAAAGTCTTTTATCGATACTGTCTAGTTATACAATATGGTTTACGGTCAGTCATACCGTCTTTTACACGTTCGTCAAGGAAGGACATGTTTATGAAACTGCTGGCGTGTTATGTTTTGATTGGCGTGAAGCAGTGTTTCTGCCCTGAGAGCTCACAAAGTAACTATGGTTGCTACTCGACTGGCAGCACGATGCCATCTCGTCGTATTTTTCGCATAATCTCGAGCAATTACAGCGCTTGTCTTTTTAGTGTGGAGTTTCAGGGTTTGGCACACACGGGTTTCTTGACTGTAACGTACAAGTTGTTGTACTCCGACACACAAACATCAAAGGATGCGTCGATTGCCGCACGTTCTCTTATCATGCAGAATGTTACGGAGCTATAACACTGTAGCAGAACTTTTACCTAAGAGTGACAGTAATCTTTCCCGATACAGGCGTATGATTGGTTCAAACCTTCGGAGTCTGGGTCAAACACACCGGAAGACTATTCCATTTAATCATCAAATTTTTTCGTCTGACAAAGGGGGGGGGGTTCATCTTTTTTCACCGGCGACAAGATTTTGCCGCCCCCAAGGCCGTAAAAACTGAACGGTCCCGAACGGAGGGCTTCTCAGATTTGATGGCTTCTATGAACTCAACTTCAACGTCCAGGAACACTCTTTGTCGACCACGGCGATAGTTTCTAGGGGAATTTACTGAACCGGTCTTGCAAAAATGTACCCAAATCTTCTTTTAATACGGTCTTTGCTGCCAATCGCAATTTCTTCGCTGTTTGTACATATGATCCACGAGGTACAAAACCAGTCGCCTTATCACCACCTATCTCCTCTATTTCGTGAACTACTTATTGCCGGAGATCACTGCTGGTTGCCTTTCCACGGGTGTAGGTTCTTCCCCGTGTATTTTGCATTATTTCGATAGATTACTCCAAGGCGATAGCTATACGAAGATACGACGATCAAACGTGGGTCTTTTTCTGTTCAGACCGACAGTTGTGACCGTTAAACAACTCGCTTAAATTTGCATGCAACAACACTGCACTGTGCGGCATTCTCAGACGAAGACAGAAATGAAAACGTGTCGTCTGTCTTGGATAAAATGTTGCATTTCCGTCTGGTATTTCTTTGTGTCGAACTGTAAACCTTGGCTGTGCCAAACAAAAAATCTGTGTGTGCCAAACCCTGAAACACTAAAATGACAAGCGCTGTATCAACCACAAACAAAATCTCCAAAAAGTTTAACACCTTCGAAGCTCATTTTAATATGAAAAGGCAATAGTCTACCGAGACGACCATGGAACAAAAGGCAAGCCAGTCCGACTCTATTTGTCTGTGCTTTTATTCACATTGTTTTGAGTATTCTTCTTAGAGCATGTGAATGATCAGATTTTTTCTGTTAACACTGACTGTTTATGCAATGCCTCTATAATTTTGACAGTTTGTAAAATGTACACGCCAAGTCATCAATAACAATGGAATGAGAGGGCGAGATTTTGCTGGTTTCGGTCGCTGCCTTTGCTTTGCCCATATATCCGGAAAATAATATTTTGTTCTCTCTTGGCTTACCTGTGTGTATTTGACTACTGGCGCGGCGATAGACTTCGACATTGTAGCTCAACGGGTGCGACCTAGCTGTGAATATAACGGTGCTGTGGCGTATCGTGTTATAACGCATAATCGAACCACAGAAAGCCTCACTATATATTGCCTATGGTCAACAAAGCCATTAATATATTCATGAATTTCTACAGTTTTCACTTTTGTGGCTGATCGTGTAAAAACAAAGGCAGACAAAAATAGTCCTTTACAATTTTTAGTCATTGGACTACGGGTAAATGTTTACGGCTAATTGTGTCAAAATAAAGGCGACTGGGGAAATTCCTTCACATTGTAAGCATGAATTGCATATATCAAAGTTGATTGTGGTCCGGATGGACTTTACGTAATGCTACAATTATTTGTTATTTGCAAGAATAAGGTTTTCTCGATCGGATATACCGCTGGCTGTTGCCCAATCCTCAGCATTTTGTTGGCCAATACAGTAAAACTTTCACAGGTGACTCAAAAGACCAAAATATACAGTACATCTCCCTTTCTACCGAAAATATAATTTTGATTTGAGTGGTACTTATATTTCGCCATGCCGATAACTTGGGGTTTATGTCAGAGTATGGCGCTATGATCGGAGGCTCTGAGGATGTCTTGAGCTCCTAACAGATTTGGCTCAGAGCGCCCTTGAAATTAGACTGGGTTTAAGTCGGTGAATTTTTAAAGAATAAAACCATTTGTAATAGTTTCTCTTGTGTCCCTCCTATTTCTTATTCACCTATTTGCAATTTGGCAGCCCAGGCCAGGTGTTCCCAGTGATAAAACGCGTGACCTTTGAGTCTGCGCAGTAATGAGTTAGTGTCTGTCGGATTCACCGATTTGGACTTCTTGCACAGTACTTGCTAGACGGACCGTGTACACAGTGACGTAAAGCACAGTTCATCTACAAAAGGGGACCGTGCGTAAAGCCAATACAAACTGATTGACAGCCCTCCCCCGATTATTCTGGCTGAAAAAAAAACGCATATCGAGTACGAGTACGTTACACGCATAGAAAATATGGCATTAAGATTGCACATCGACCATGTTTTAAAACTGATCGGTTGACCATCGTAAATCATGGGACATTACCAGAAAAAAGTTGTCGAGAGTTATATTCAGTGAAAACATGTATTCGTCTGCGTACCAAGCAATCACTGAAGAAGTCACCCCACATTGCTCTGATTTTCATCGCTTCGGACAAAACTGTACTGATTAAAATCTCCGCATATTTCTCTACTGAAGGAGCAAGGCTGCAAGTTGAATGAGAAACTCCTCGGTACAGCGTTCACCGTACTCATGCATCATCATGAAAACAGAACACAAATCATTCTGTTCACCCCATTCAAACATTCACAAAGACTTGAACCAAGTGTAGAACTAGTACTGATCTTGTAGCCCCGAGTTCCAGAATTCTTACTACATTTGCGGCCCGTCTTTGCCACAAGTTACACAACGTAGAATCCTGCCTCGTGTAAAGGACAGTGTTTTACCACGGAACTGAAGAAAGAATATATTTTTCAGCTACATGGATTGACCGTGGAGGTGATACATACCTACGCGATTCGACGATATTTAGGTAGAAAACGATTGTCGTTTGGTTGATTGCGAATCCCAATCACGAACATACTGAGCTCACCAATATAAGTTAAAAACCATGCAAATGATTCGGGAATATTTGCACAATTGCAAGGAAACAAATAAGTATTTTTTTTTACAGTAATGAGTATTGTCTTCTACTGGAAGAACATGTTTCATTGACGAATGGCGTTGTTTCGAGTTGACCTCTTCGTCATATGTGAGATGAGAATGGCGTGCGATTCAGATACTTAAATTCTAAAAGCCTGGAAATCCTCGAAGCATCGTGCTTTAAGTACAGAATATGTAAAACGCAGAAACTTTTAGAAACAAAGGTGTCGTGGCGAGAATGTTTCGATATTTTTTTCGGCTACGATGATTGCATTGACAGCCGTTTTCGCCTTTTCCTTTTTTACGGTAGACGTTCGCAGGGGCAATATCCTTTTTCCTTTCTTATTACGTATCCCTTAATGTTAGTAATCACAACAAAAATGCGACATGTACGTAAAATGAACGAATCTCTTTTCTAGTTTCTGCTTGGTCATGGTTGTTAATAACTAATGTAATGAAACACATTTACGAATTATTTTTGCAGTTCGGGCTCGCAAATGTCAAAAAAAAATTCTTCAAGTCCAAAACTTTTAACTACATTCATCAATGGCCGAACATTAATTTAGGATTTTTAAAGTTTGATCATGGATGTTAATCAGTAATATCAATGATATGCAAACTGCTCATTTTAGGTCTACGGTCTTTTCAGACAAATGTCGTTCTTTCATAGCTTTAGAACCAAAGCAAGTAATGTAGATGACTAAAAGCCTTGACAACCGTTACCACTAATGAATACAATAAGCTATATTTCCTAGATTTACACTTGACATCACAGTCACAGCAGTTAGTCGATTAACATTGCCCAATAGTCTACCTCAAGCTATGGGCCTTATCAGCGGATTATATGAGTTGGTCAACATGTCTTCATTGGAAATGTCACAGATATCGAGTTATGTGAGAGGTTCTGTATCGACCTAGGTACGTTCGATCCACAGAGTACCGATACAGAACCTCCCACATACCTAATATATCATCAAAGGATCGTCTGAAATTCGTACTTTTCCTTGTGTCTAGAGTTAGAACACAAGAAATATTCTAACTAATCGTTGAAGACTTTAATCGATTTAGTAATTCTCTCGGTTGTCAGGTTCAGCATTATAGCAAACACGGTCCCTCCAAAGGTTGAGCGGATTATTGTCTTACCATACTCTCTCCATCCGGAAACGCCACTGGTTTCTCTGTGACACAGCTTGATATGGATAAACATCAAGTAACATCCAAGTTGACGTTATGCATGTGATTTGCGTGTGATTTTCACCCCTTAAATTACAATGTTGGTATACAATGTTGCAAATTTGCAGGCCACGTTACCTTCAAAAGGAACTTCAAACTCAACTTTTTTTTAAAAGTTTGTGCATACTGTACTTATGTAACAAGTATAAGAGGTGACAATTACATTGTTGCATTGTAATCAACTTGACAATGCAAATGATGTGAAATCACACAGGAAATGATAGTGTTCAGTGGGACACAAACGTTTCTCTGTTTCCTAGTTGACATTTTGGCAATTGAAGAATTATACTTTATTCCAGTTTTAAAACTATGAATCACCAATTTATTCAAGTTAAGCCACAATAGCTGCGAATTTTATGCATTATTTTCATGATTTTATTGTCAAAGCTGGTTCGTGTAAATGTTTTAACTGAGGGACATGTATAGAAGTATCAGTACTCGCTGATTAATTCCTACGCGTTTTAACAGGTATAATAATAAAAGGGTGTCGCACTCATAAGTTGGCGCCCCAGTAAAATTACAAAAAATGCAGTATTTCTTGCACATACACGTCATGATTATACAGGAAACAAGCATAATATGACGTTATTACGAAAATACCGCAAAGGCTGCAAGAGGACATTGGCGCAGCGTATCGCCCGACGCGGAGCGGAGGGCAATGCGGCGCCAATGTCCGAGCGCATTCTTACGGTGTTTTCGTAATAACTTTATTATTATACACCTTATATTCGTGACTGGGGCATCAAATTGTCAGAATAATGACCGTTTTCGTGCAACGTCACAAATTTTTCTTCAGATTTATAGCACAAGCGTGGAACGCTATCTCGGACGCCCTTCTGCAAGTTCAAGATAGTGTGTGTGCACTACACACGTGCGTACAGAGCCAGCGCGAGACATGTTCTGGCACTCGTCCAACGAGTCCCTTGAAACCGTTCAACAGTGATAGCGCAGATACAGCTGCAGGGGATGGGGTTCCTTGAAACCGTACGTGTTACGGAACGGACTTTCCATACGGCTTTTGAACTCATGCAAAATTCTATCGTTCTCGACGGTACATGTATAATAATGCCATTTACTTGAATGCACAACACACGATGGCCAACATTTTCTTGTGACTATGTTATCTTATTTTTTCTGTCTCATGATTAGTTTTGAAAACGGCGGAAATCTAAAATGATGTTAAAATATTTGAATTTACTTGCCACTTTCAACACTTATGACAGTGTTATTCACTTGTTCAGTCCTTAATCGATCGTTAAATTCGGTATACCAACCATATTGCACTATTAAAAGAAAACGGCGGAAATATCCGCAAGCCACTTTTCACGCAGTGGCTGCCTGATTGGAGGAAGTAAGCGTGAGCGCGATCGCATTCCTAACAGCAAATAAAACAATTGTCAGCGTGAAAACGGCAAGCTTTGAGACTATCGGTCCTTAGATCTATTGCAACAGAGATTGCGACCTATCTCTTCGTCCGATGTTCACCCAAATGTTTCGCAGAAACTACGAATATTCTTCCCCACCATGCCTTGAGCCCGCTGTGAATACCCCAGTGGTGCTGTAGGGTGTCCTGTTTTAACGCATAATGGACACACAAGGCCTTATTATCTAATACCTATTGTTCCACAACGAATCTAATTTATTCATGAATTCCCGAAGTTATTTTACTTTCAGGGCCGATTGTGTAAAAACAAAGGCGGCTAGGAAACTTCCTTTACAGTACACAGTTTTTAGCAATTGAATTTTTCAAAGTAGACTGTGATCGAGATGACTTTACGTAAGGCCACAATTCATTTATTGTTTGTACGAATAATGTTTTTTTTTGTTGGATATACCTTTGCTGTTCCAATCCTCATATCAAATGACTAAAACGTTTAGTGACCAATCATTGTTTTGACAATTCGTCTCATTCTCAGAGTTGCATGCCAGTTTCGATAGTTGTCATGGCAATGACCACCACCTCAGCAGGGCTAAAAACAGACCACGGGCTTTCTGAAGTGGGGAGGAATTTGTGATTGATACATTTTGATCAAAATGCGATGAGAATACGTTTTCACTCACCCTCATTTTCTGTGACTGTCATCCGAGTACATCAGTTGAGATATTGAAACTTTGTTGCAAAGTTCCATCGCAGGGTCGTCTGTGTAATTTGCAAATCAAAGTCATAGTCCGGCCTTACTGTGTCCAGCTGGGTTGACTGCATTTAGCTCGTCCAAAAGTTAAAGACCGGACATGGCATTTCCAAGTACTGACTGAATTTCATGGCCCCGGCTTTGGTAGTCCATGTGGGCTACCATTTCATGGACTCTGGTAGCCCAAGGGAAAAGTTGGTAGTCTGTGGACGCGGGACTACCGCTAACTTCGAGCCCTGTAGTAGCCTACAACCAGCGTATCGGATGGGGACTGCATGCTATAAGCATATATATATATATATATATATATATATATATATATATATATATATATATATTATTGTTTATTTGATTTGTGGATTAGCATTAATACATGACACAAAAGCTACAAAACAATACTGCCATATGAGGACCCCGAATGCCCTGGAAGCCAGTGTTCGATATGCAAAAATTGGTTAAGCATAAGTATGAATATAATCGGCAACTGTCCTTCTCATTATTGTGTAATCAAACAAGGGAAAAGTACTTGTCCCTTGATTTTTTATAAATTAGAGAATCCAGCAGTATCCTGAATTATATTATAGCTTTGTCAATACCAGTGAATTTTTTGACGTCATATCCACACATTATTACTGGTAATGTTTTCCTTTATTCAGCATTGCGGCCCCACAGCGAGCATAACAATATAAGTATTTTTAGAAACGAAAAAAGGGCTGCGCATTTAAAAGGAGGAAGGTATCGGATAAACCATGTAATACACAAAACGATAAATCTTGACAATGGTGCACAATATTGATAATAATGTCTTACTCTACGATTTGTCACATTTTTGAGTCCACCCGCATGCACTTGTCGTCTGTCTTGCTCGAACTAAGCATGCAGTCCACGTCCGATACGCTGGTTGTAGGCTACCTACGTTTGTTTACAAGATGGTTCGCTTCATTGCCGCTCAGTACGTTTGCAAACTCCTAGACGATACTGGGTTTGACACATGGCATATTATGTATGTCAGTGGCCATGTAAACGATGCAAGCGTGAAAGGCTACTCGAACCAGCCGTAAACGGGCCAACAACGGCAGCTATAGCTGCTAGCTGTCATCAACCTTGATTGGACGTGTACGGAAATTACGACGGAAAGTCTCGGTCCAAGATGAGCTACTGCCAACAATCATGACGACCGTGCGTGGACTCTCCGTAGATCTAACACCTCGGCCTCCTAATTCTGATGTACTGATTGCAATCGGAGACAACTTTAATTCATCGTTTTTCCTCCTTATCTTGTTTTCGATATCGCGACGGTAACCCTCCGGTATGTTTTTCATCTGTACCTTTCAAGCACCCGTTTACGTCAAGTTTTCTCGTTCGCCGAAATAAAATAACTCTTCTCAAGAAGCCATCGAAAATAAAATTTATAGACACAATTATTAATGAGTGTAAACATTTGAACAACAATGTTAAACTCTGTTGATGTCGTTTGCACCGAATGCTGTACTACGAGCGACATAATAATGATCGTATTGATCAGCTGATACCATGCAGCTCGCTTATCATGCATGCTGATGTCGATGCATGAACATTCCGTTTTCTTCATATCTGGCATTTCACCGTGTCGGCTTTTTGAATGGCATGATATTTAAAGATGACTTTTCAAGTTCGACATAGACGGTAGGCCTGCAGTTCCTTTCATTTCCTTCAAAATACATCAGTTTTTAATTCCAAATTGAACCGTGAAAGTGCTGCTCATATTTTTGTGTTGAACGCGTCCGTGTTAGGTGCGGCGCAGTGTGGAGTGCATGTAAATGTATACAGTATACAGAGTCAGGGCCGATCATGTCGGACGACGCTCACTTGCTTCAAACTCAGATTAAATTTCCTAAGTGTTTTCCACAACTAAAAATTACTGGCATTGCAAAAAGCTATAAAATAATAGCAATAATGCACCCCCTCCCAGCCCGTAATGGACTCAAGCAAACTTTGCACTCCATTCGGCCTTTGAGTAAGCTGGACTGGCATTGACAACTATGGTGGATATGACATCGGGATCGACAACATTTTTGCAAGTTAATACCATAGACAAATTACATAATTAGTGTGATGACTTTCACGCCGCAGAGGGATTTTTCTATGAAACGGCAAAAATCACCCGTAAATAGAAGAGCAGAGTTTCCACACACTAACTCTACAGAAAGAATCGACAAACGTTCCATGGGGTTGACTTTGACTGCAGCGGAATAGGTCAAACCGGCGACGCCCATATAATTACGCATGCGCAAGGAAACTTTCGTTGACATTGAGGAGAGAGTCTATTGTGAGACCCCTTGTTGTAGATTCTGAGGGCAGAAGATTTTATTTATAATTTATTTTTACACTTCCTACATTAATGTTAGTGTTGTTCCCAGAGTCAAAATGCTCAGGACCGCATAAACACCACTTTCTATGAATACGTAATGAAGGGTGAAAAAAAGTAATTTGAATCTAATTGAGTAAACTTTCTATAGAAAGCACACAATTCGCAGTAATAATTCAAAGGCGACAGTTGCAAAACTGGTTGATGCCAACAATAGTAATGCAATTAGCCACGTTTACATGACTTTGGAGAACGATGGAATAATTGCGGTTTCAAGTAAATGTGTGGTGGTTATCCATGGCTTAAAAAAACCGGACGCGCCGCGAAAGAGATTCCCAATAGTAAAATGTTGGTAAAAACTATCTATCTATCTATCTATCTATCTATCTATCTATCTATCTATCTATCTATCTATCTATCTATCTATCAGTTGTTTTGTGGGCAGAGATATGGTGAACAGCAGAACAAGCTTTGCCTCATCACTTGCACACACTCGAAACATGTTGCAAAAATCTGTCTTTGCGTAAGCGACATCGTGCACCGAATCGTGCAATAACTGTAACCTACGCAGAAGTCAAAATTATGATATACTGTAGGCATTGACCATTGATAGCAGACAGATGGTAAAGTCTTTAAAAGCACAGGGTATGCAGCATCCCGATGTCAGAAAGCAATTTTCTGTGGATGTTACTTCTCCCTTTTCAAGTCATTGATGCAACTCTCAAGGAAGTGTTTTAGCATTGAAAGCAGAACAAGGCCATCAGCACTGTTCATCAACAGTAAAATTGCGCCCCTGCACACGTCACTGAGATGAAAACTCGGTTTGGTATTGCTGTTATTTCAAGGTGAGAAAATATGCACTCCTGATATAAGTGCAGTGCAATATGATTTCAAAAAATTGAAAAGCTCATGGAAATATGCCCTTTCAATTTTCTCATGTACTGCAGTTTGATGACGAGAATCGTTAGTTCAATCAGTCAACCAGATATGAACTGAATATGCTCACGTGTTTTACAACAGGTTCAATAATACTTGTACGCTTCACAGAACAATGAGATATATGTTATCACTGTATGTAGCAGGTTTTTCAACTTCGCACGGTACTCTCAGAGTTTAATCACTAATTACAAAATTTTATTTAATATGCAATTAACTTGACACTGCTCAATGCTTTAGGAACATTAGATATCCACCAGATCAACATTTGTAGCACGTTTTATTTAATTTAATGCTGTAATTTTAGAGTAATGTCACTAATAACAAAGTTCATTAAATATGCAAATAAACCCTAAATTTACTTGACACTGTTCAATGATTCATAGCACAATTAGATATTTATCAAATCAACATCTGTAGCAAGTTTCATCAAATTTAACGCTGTAATTTTGCTAATTACAAAGTTTATTAAATATGCAAATGAACCCTTAATTAACTTTACAGTATTAAATGCTTTACAACACAGTTAGATATCTGTCGTATCAGTATGTGCAGCAGTTTTCATCACATTTGATGCAGTTATTTTGGAGTTATATGACTAATTATAAGACTTCATGAAATATGCAAATGAGCTAATTATTAACTTTACACTGCTCAATGCTTCTCAGTACAATTGGATATTTATCAGATCAACATCAGTAGCAGGTTTCATCAAATTTAACGCTGTAATTTTGGAGTTATATCACTAATTACAAAGTTCATTAAATATGCAAATGAACCCTTAATTAAATTACCGCAACTAAATGCTCTACACCACAATTAGATATCTGTCGGATCAGTATCTGCAGCAGATTTAATCACATTTGGTGCAGTTATTTTGGAGTTATATCACTAATTACAAAACTTCATAAAATATGCAAATGACCTATTTGTTAACTTGACACTGCCAAATGCTTCTCAGTACAATTAGATATTTATCAAAACAATATCTGTACTCAATTTCACTGACCTGGGTGCCGTAATTTCAGAGTTATATACCTAATTACAAAGTTCATTAAATATGCAAATGAATCCTTAATTAATTTCACACTACTAAATGCTTTACACTACAGTTAGATAAAAATGGATCAGTATCTGTAGCAGATTTCATCACATTTGGTGAAATATATCAGAGTTATATGACTAATTACAAACCTTCATAAAATATGCAAATGAGCTATTTATTAACTTGACACTGCCTAATGCTTCTAAGTATAATAAGATATATATCAGATCAATATTTGCTGCAAGTATCATCAAGTTTGGTGCAGGAATTTCAGAGTTATCTCACTAATAACAAAAGTTCATTAATATGTAAATGAGAAGATAATTGACATGACACTCACAGTATCATCAAAATGTTCGTAGATTGTCATGTGCTAAAAGTTTCATGAAATTTTGTGCAGTATTTCATGATTATGTCTACACTGTCATTACCGTCTCCATAGGGAAACCATTGTAAGGAAAAAAACAATATTGCATAACTTCATTAATATGCAAGCCACACTAACCAAAATCTAATCAGTTCTTGCAAGTAGCATATGGTACCTGTCTACCAAATCTGACTTGAATCCGTTCAGGTATTTTTGAGTTATCGTGTAAACAGACAGACAGACAGACACACACACACACACTAACACACACACACACACACACGGACAGACAGACAGACAGACATCGCTATGACAATAGCCCACGTGTTTACACACGTGAGCTAAAAATAGAATCGCAATCTTGTCGCAATCGCAATCACATGCCAAGTGCAAATGTTCTTGCATAGCAGGGCCAAAACTGGTATTGCTCTTTTCACTATGACAGTCCGTCCGCCCAGCAAGAGACTATGGTCAACCTATGGATGTACGGGTCAACCACAGTCCGTGTAGTGAGGGATTGAGGGTGAAGATATCATGGACTGCATTGCCATAATGATGGCTAGAAAATTCATAATGCCCTCATTACAAGATACTGAGAGCAAGCCAATTTCCTTTACACTTCGTCATGCATACATGTGGCGCTTTTCGCAAATGATTCAGTTGAACAGGCGTTAATTAGTGTAAATGTTCGCATCGGCAAAGTTGTCATGCAAAAAACACGACAATTCGTTGTCTTCCACTGTAATTCAAATAGTCTTTACGGCAGTAAGGTCCATCGTTATAATTGTCCATGAACGAATTTATTCCTGACAAGCAGTAACTTGTAAATACGGACATTGCATTTATTCGCAAAGAGAGATATGTTTAAAGTATACTATGTTTTACCAAAAAACACCCATACGTTTGTCATGGAATACATTACTGATTACCAAATTTTACAGTAGTTGTCTGTTTTAATCTTTAGCTAGGAGATTTTACCAACATTTGAACATCTAGAATGGCCCTTGTGGCGTTTCAAGTCAAGGATAACCACCACGCATTTACTTGACACCAACAATTGTTCCATCATTCTCGAATGTCGTGTAAACGTGGCTAATTGCATTACTATTATTGGCATCCACCATTTTTTGAAACTTTCACGTTTAATTTGTTACTGCAATTGTGTGCTTTGTATCAAACTTTTACTAAATTTGTTTCAAATATCGGTTTGTCCACCCTTCATTACATATTCATCGAAAATATTTATAAATAGAAAGTGGTCTTCCTAAATACAAATGTGCGGGAGGATCCGTACTCTTGGAAATAAACTCATGTAGATTCACAGATTGTTAAGATAAACACTCTTACTCTAGAGTGTACAACAAACCTGATAGAACATTAATATTCTGGTCATAGGCACAAAATTGTGTCTATATCCAATGAAGATAGAACTGGCGGCAAATATTCGGACTATCAATCTTTTATTTTGTTTCTTAGGTCTGGTAATCAACATTTTTACCTTGAATGATACTGATTATTATACACCTGCGTCTGTAACCTATGGAGTTTTGTCGTACAGTAAATTTCAATATCACAGGACATGGAGTCCAATAACTTTGACGCGGAGTACAATAACTTTTGTGTGTTATTGGACGCTTTTTGACCTTTGACCTAAAAAAACTTTGTGTAAGCGCCAGAAAATAGGACAGATGGTTTCACGTTTTTAACAAAAAATATACTTCTAAACATTCAGCACTACACAACGTTAGTAGTGGTCAATCAAAAACCTGTGAATTCGGTTGAAATTATGCTGCCGACCAACAATGTATATCACGTACACTGCGCTGCGCGGGTTTGAAATTTCGTTCTGTGCGCTTAGCGGACGCACTGAACGCGTTCTCAGTTTGCTCGCGATCTCTCAGTGCAGTGCAGCACGGGCATCCCCAAAACGCTTTAATTTTGACTTTTTCGCAGTAAAATTGGACCAAAAAGGTAAATAATAATAAGTTTTTTTCACAAAATACCATGAGCGTCTCGGACAATACCTCCGCTGCACGATGTACTCGGACATAAATCTCTGTATTTTGTGAATAACCTTATATTATTTTACTCTTTGGATGTCTAAATCAAACTTCGATCAAATACTGGCGCCGTGTTCAACAACGAGACGTATCACTGTCACGCAAACGTCAAAAAAATGTACTGTTAAGATTCATATCCCGCAAAGGGGAAGTTAAAAATCGAATCTAGAAAAGTAAATAATCGCAATTCAAATGTATATGACAATTCAAATCAATTTCGTACTTTTATTAATATCAATGCTATGGCCTACGACTTAGTTAGACGTATAATACGCAACGTGGTCTTTCCATGATGGAATCTTCTATAACTCGTCAAATGACGAGAAAACAGATACGTCTGAATCAACACAAGTGACGTAAGAGATTATTTTTGAAAGAATATTCCATGGGAAATACTCTTTGAAAACAAGCGCGCTGTCATGTGATGATACACGTAGTGCCGTCTGCAGTTTTGAGAGAGCTGCGGTTGACCAAAACTTGAGGTGCGCCCCGGTGAGCGATGAGCTTGTGAATAAAACCGCAAGCTAAAGATTTAACATTGAAATAGCGAAGATATTGGAAGAGGTCATCGACGATACAGATTCAAGTGCAACTTTGGACGTAGCTAGCTGTGTTTGGAATATTGTTGTAGAGATTAAAAAAATGTGGTAGTCCTGTTACCCTAAACTACAGGTGCAGCCAATGAACAATGCACTTTTAAAGGGGTCCTTACTATGATAAGATATATGTGAACTGACTAATTTTAAGTCAAGATGGTAATTAATTAGCTGTTCATAATTTGCCCTCCCACTGGAAATTTTTCGACTTAACCTGCCGCACTCAAACTTCATTTCTACCGCTCCCCTCATATTTTTGCCTGTTTCCCCTCCACACTGTGAATGTTTGAAGCTCCCCTGAGTGCACTGTTGCGAAATAAAAAACCAAACTTGCCGGTTCCCCTGCCCTAGAGAAAGTTCCCCTCGAAATTTTGTCTTTCCATTTCCCCTGCAGACATGAAGCTACCCTACCCTGTGATGAAAAATTCCCTGCCATGAGAAAAAAAATTCCCCTGAAAATTAACATTCCCATACAGAAACACACTGCAGTTGCCTTCTATTTGGTTTCCATCTCGTAGTACAAAGAGTGAGATTTGGGGCAATCGATAGGCTAAGCAGTCTGGGTAACCTTTTAAAAGTATAAGTACTTGCCCTGTGTCCCCATCCCCAAAAATACCATTGCTGAAATTCTCCTGTCCCCGTTTAAAAGTAGCTTCCTTTCTCCTCATTTTTCGCCAAGTGCTGTCCCCAGGACAATAAACCAATATATGTCCTGCCGACAAAAAACCCTAAAATTTGCTCCCCTGCCACCTAAAAATATGTCCCCTGCCCTAGTAAGATTAAAATTTCCTCTGCCCTCAACAATGCTTCCGGAATAGCTTTTTCGATGAATAGCTCCGTTGGCTGCACCTGAAATTACTATGACCTGGCTTTCATTTGTGGTCGTGCGTTACAAAACACATCGCTATACCCCTCGGCCAACGGCCTTACAGAATAGTAACGTTTTTCTTGTAACGCACGTCCCGTCAAGGTTATAAACAGGCACTATATCCCACATGACCTTGCAAAAGGTGTATACACTAGCAGCTATCTTAGTGTACAGAGTAAATTATAAGACTGGTCACGTCACTTTTCCAACTATAATGCACATAAAGTGCAAATGTGTGAAACATCAGGACGAAAAGGCTATTGGAAAAGCCAAGGTAAAGTTGGGCAATGAGGAATGGAACCAAGATGATACCTACATATCGGTTTTGCAATGTGATGTTGGGCGATTTGAATCATTTTCTCGATATCAAGAATTCAGCTATAATTCCCTTTTGTGGCATATGCCCGAACTCTCATATTCTACTGTGCTTTATAATTGAAAAGTAAAACGAAAAAGGTGTGATTGTTTGCATGGCAGAAATGAATATATTACTAAAGATGACGGCAATTGTCACACTAAATAATTTGTTGAAAGCAAATCTTGAAATATGACGAACAGCGGTTGAAATATATAGTAATTAAATTTTACTTTTTATTGAAAACGTGTGAAGAATTTTAAACATATTTTACCGTGCAGAACATCCCGTACCACGCTTTAGCATAAAATTTATAATAACTTTTGTGTACTTGTTTATTCGGTTTACTTGTTCCCCTTTTTTACCACTTTTGTTCAGTTATATCTAACTTGATCTTAATTACACATTCTTTAAAATGTTTACACGGAGGGATCGAATGTCTTGAACGTGGTAGAGCAAAACCGTACAGTCCTTGCTGTGGTCACACAATCACATACATTTTGAAATTAAGAATGATCTACAACGTGCTTTTGCACAATCCTATGATATAGCACTGGTAATACACCAAAGTTTGGAACATTTAGAAAGGCAATTATGTTTCGTCCATTTATAGGTCGATGAACATACCAGCAAAAAATAACTTACAGGGCAGTCGGGAGGAACCTGGCAAATGGGTTCGCTCTGTTCCCATTTCCAATCTCTGATATTTCCGACCTGAAAGTGTGGTCACTATTGCTGTGTTTTATCCCTTTTCCATAATGTATGAGTTACACTTTACTAAACATTGGCGTGATCATTCCACAAATAGTGAACTAATGGCCGAATGCGATGCTTTAACCCTTTGCACCCTGACCCCCTGGTACCCTATGACATCATGTGGACATTGTTGTCCGAGCCGGGTTCAAAGGGTTAAAGAGAGACACAAATTTATCGGTACACATTACGCGAAATGCTGTTTTATCGAACATTGTCTTTGCTATGCCATTTCCACCTTAGCATTAAATATTTGTGTCAGTGTGCCTGTTTTTTGGATTGATAGGCGGAAGGATACCATCCTTCGTGTCGGTTACCGAGCCATCATTGCCTGGGACAGCGAGATGACCCACACGCACCAGGTACAGTCACTGTTTATTGAATACAGGCATGGTCACCCAAACGCCGTACAAAGTTGTTCAAGTGAATGCAGTACAGCATCTTCATACATGCTGTAAAAAAGACAAGGCATCAAGTAACTTCAATTCTGATAAAAACGCAATCGATTTCAAGACGTTATTTGAATGAACGCCGATTAGAGAGAAAAACAAACAATCACCAGGGAGCATTTGAAAAAGTCGCGCAAAACAACGTTATGTGCATTAAAGTGTGTTTTACCAGTAACCAGCAATTGTTGCCTGACCACTTTTCTTGAAAATGCCATATCTATAATTAGTATTATAATTGTTACCACCGGATTGTACCCACAATTCGATCTAATCTTCCTGAAACACATCACCTTTTGAAATATATTCGAATTAACTGCAATACTATTCTATATTTAGTGAAATAAAAAGATAAAGTATTTTTATATCTTTTTCCAACCAATCAGATTCGAGAAACTGCTCAAATGCGCTGGTGCATAGTTCTATCACACTGACCTTGAAGAACATATATATATATGTGTGACCTCCAACGTGTAATTTCAAGCTCCGTTCCCGAACTGGAAAGAAGCGAGAGACCACATTCAATTGTGACGTATACAAACCAGGGTACCAGGTAAGCGTAGCATGGCCTTTTTATTACATCTTTTCTCGAGCTCATTCACCTGTATCAACGGCATATCGAAGTTTAAATTTTGCCGCAAATCCAATAAATTAAAAAAATGGATGGTGGTGGTGACAGAAAAAAAGTCATATAATAAGAACATGTAGATGCAATATGTAATTTAAAACTTGTTTTGACACTCGCCAAATAGAAAAAGTAGACTAAAACAAAATATATAAATCTTGAAAAACAATAAGTAGTCCATGGTTAATTTTGGCTTCTCCCTGTCTGACCCTGATCAAAGTAGCAAACGCCATGAAATGTATCATATTGGTATTCGAATAAAAATAATACATGTTTACTTTGACTGTTTCTTTTATCTGATTCGCTTTTTATTAACGTATTATGTTTGTAAACACTCAAATTGTCACACTTCACCTTTGGATACGCTTAGACATTTACATTGTACTTGAACTTTCTGACAGTTGCTTTGAATCTGCATTAATTATCAGTGACCTCTACTTAGGCCGTGATTGGTTGCAGTTATAACAAATCACTACAGCAGACACGTGCCAAATTAAACACACTCACATTAACAGATTGTGTGGTACTGGATCCCGCGCTCGTCTATAAAGTACATTTACGCATAAACCATTGGTGATATGCAATACAGTTATTATGTTAGCACTACTCTTATAGGTTTTTCATGTTACTCTCGGGCTCTTTGGACGGTATCGTATAACTATATACTATACAATATTAAATAAAACTTCAGCAATTGAAGGTGATTTTTTTAACGTTCGGGTCATATCGAAAGGCTAACTCAATTATCGCTATTGTGTCTCGTTGAAGATTAATAATAATGGTATTTTACATTCCTTACAACGTATACTATCTCCCATCGCTTGTATTCTAGCATCTAACGCAAGAATGATGAAGATCACCAGTGCCGTGATCGTTACCCTGCTTGTCCTGAGTGCTCATCTACTCGTGGTAGGTAAAATAAGCTTGTTAGACTGACCGAAATATGAGTTAAAACTATTCAAATTTGAAAATATACATTTTGCTTATGGATCTTAAATTAATCACTTCAAGAAAGTAAGCCTCCAAAAAAGAAATTTTGTTTTTAAAGGTGCTACCTTCTTCTTCCCAAGTAAAAATGTTTTGATTTCTTAAAATACGTGAAAACCAATGCTCTGCACGTATGTATGTAATCTAAGTGCATTCAGCTCAATGCCTACTAGCAAAGATCACATACCCTGAAGAATGCGTTTCCTTTTATCTAGCGCATACGTAGGTAATTCCGGCCATTGGTTTCATCAGTCCAAGAATCTTTGAACCCATAAGATATCCAAAGCCAATTTAATATACCAAATTATTTTAATGTAGTTACTCTCTGTATTTTTTTAGTGTTTATGTTGCGATGATGGTTGGTCTGAGTACAATGGACACTGTTATTATTATGAAGAGGAAGAAATGAACTTTGTTGATGCGCAGTGTGCATGCAAAGCAAATGATGCTTATCTTGTGAAATTGGACGATCAGGCGGAATCTGATTTTGTGACAGGTAGAACGCACAAACATAACTGTGACTAACTGACGTTATATTTACCAAACCATCCATTCATCGTATGTATGTATGTATGTATGTATGTATGTATGTATGTATGTATGTATGTATGTATGTATGTATGTATGTATGCATGCATGCATGCATGCATGCATGCATGCATGCATGCATGTATGTATGTATGTATGTATGTATGTATGTTTGAATGTATGTAATATGTATTTATGTCTGGTATTTATGTGTGCCATTTATTTATTTTTGTGTGTAAGTTTTTACGAAAGCAAACGATTTAAACAATTTTCACATCGAGAGTTCAAATTTTGAATCCATCAAACACTACACATCTGTTCAATTTCCTGAATCCCCTTTATTTATTTTACACAGTTCGCACGGTAGATTCAAAATCATCGCAACTCTTATTGTTTTGTAGGCATTATTAGTGAAAATACTTGGATTGGCACAAGGCGAGCGCTAGTGACTGCGGTTGTGACAAATGGTTTATGATACCTGACCTGACTGTGGTAAGATTAATTGATATGCATTCATTTTGGCATTTGACATTCAGTTTTCGTAATGCTGATAATGTATAAGGCTGTATTGTGCTGCACCCAGGCATGATGTGTCGTGCAAACACAATTACCTGCTGCTCTACGTCAAATAGTCAAACCTCATGTTGTATCCTTAACGATTTGAGGAAACATGGTATCATGGGCAAGAACAAACAAGTGATGTAACTTGGTTGACGGGACCTTTTCCCAGCTCAATATGCCGATATTACGGACGTGTCCAATGAGAAGCTCTTACGCGCTTAACAAGTTGTTCTGACCAAATTTTGGTATGCTTTTGTATCGCCGTAGGTAAAAAGGAGAGTAAAGCGAATCCCTCTTAATCGTAGAATCGTTCAGTAAAATGGTAACATACGTAGCAAAACACCAAAGTCATTTGCTCCTTGAGTTGATTGGCAATTGGGAAATAGATAGATTTCAGTGACGACTCTGGATTATGACCTAACCTTTCTCTATGTAGAAGTTTTAACCCAGACGTGTTTTTGTAATATTATTAATACACGTGATGGCGAGGACAAAATAACATTGTTACCTCTCCTAATACTGTTACTCATCTGCATGCCAGTATTATAGATGATACCTTCTGTTGGATCGTAATCAGAATAAACGTCTTGGCCTAACTATCCAATTCTGACCTTAAGACTGATCGAGTTTTGAATATTTAAGTCACAAAAAGTTGAAACGTTATATCAATTATAAACCCAAGACGTTACAATGGAGAACTGCTTTATTTTTTACCGCTTTGTATCGTCAATTGTTAGTGATAGAGTATGTTTAATGGTAAAATGTAAAAAAAACATGTGTTTGCTAGGTACCATTCACCAACTGGAGTCCGAACGAACCAAATAACAGTGGAGGTACCGAAAACTGTGTCGAAATCTGGACGAAAGATTATCTATGGAATGACCGGGCATGCAGTCATGAGAAGAAATCAGTGTGTGAAAAAAAAAACTGGTGAGTACATCTGATGCATATATATATATATATATATATATATATAATATATATATATATATATATATATATATATATATATATATATATATATATATATATATTATATTGTCAAATACCTGCTTTATATCTATAGCTTTAAAAAGCAACATAGTGAGTCGAATGAAAATTTGCAAGAGGTATATTTGGCATATGAGAGAGAGAGACAGAGAGAGACAGAGAGAGAGAGAGAGACAGAGAGAGAGAGAGAGACAAGAAAACAATGATATCTTTATGTAATATTTCAACAATCTCTTTTTTTTCTTCTCGCAGATAACAGAAGCATAAAAAGATTCCATACTGTAATGGCATTCGACCATGTTAGTCAAAGTTTTCTCAAATAATTGCTATTCTCTCAATTAAATGTATGGTATTTATGTAGTTATTTACTGTTTGTTAGTGTTCTATTCATAAACACAACTTGTAAGAAATTGTCACATCCTATTTACCTGGTACTCGGAGAATGTCATTGAACGAGAGATGTGTACAAGAAGCCAAAAACGTTTGCTCGTATTGACTGTAACTTTAAGCATGATATCAATCGACCTGTAATTGCTAGGTGGTAGTATTAAAATATACATCGTAGCAAAATAACATTGTCATAATGTATCTTCTTTTTTGGAGACACTACTTGTCCGCTCTCTAAGGACATTTGTGGCGCTAATTTATAAATTCAGTTATATTGAAATTATTAAATTATTCTGGGATAATGTATTTCAACATTCCTACAAGAATGCCGTAGGTAACATATGTAACATTATTATTGGCTAGTGTGGCTATCTTGGCTATCTATCTATCTATCTATCTATCTATCTATCTATCTATCCATCTATCTATCTTTCTATCTATCTATCTATCGATCAATCCATCTATCAGTATTCTGTATTGCCGCCGGCAGTTATTTGCTTGAGTTATTACAGAATCGTGTGCCTTGTATACCGCCACTCCTCTAGCAAAATTTGGCGTAGTTTGCACGACTTCGAAATACGCGTGTAATTAAACAAGGAAAACCACGTTTGATTGAGGGCGCCCCTTTTTAGCACGCTGACGTAGTCAGTAGAGCTATCTATCTACTATCTGTCTGTCCATCTGTCTATCTATCTATCTATCTATCTATCTATCTATCTATCTATCTATCTATCTATATCTATCTATCTATCTATCTATCTATCTATCTATCTACTATCTATCTATCTATCTATCTATCTTGCCGCATTTGTTCACAAATTCAGTATGTCCGTCCCACTCAAACGTGGTTTCTCAACAATTAATGCGGCTTAAAAAAGCCACGAATGTTCATCTGGCATAGGTCATTTCTTTAGCACCGCCAATATTGCCACGTATGGAATCAGATACAACATCAGCTGTCAGAGTAAGAAGCTCATATATCTCATTACACGCAAACCTGGCTCAAAACAATCCGTTGCGGAGACTAAGACATCCTTTCATCATTCATCAATTTTCAAAAGCAGGCCACAAAAAAGACACCCATTTAGCCACAAATCTCAATACTGATTGCAACGACACCAATCCTATCGCTATTTCTGCAATTCTGCTGACATAAAACTGCCTCGCCTTCATCGCAAGCACTACGCCTCTGCCCCACAATTCGCTCCCCTCATAGGTGCACAGGGTATTCGAACACGACTGTGTATTTATTAAGTTTAGGTCTTGTCACAGTGACACAATCGTTTCGCTTTGATCAGTCAGTTGTACTTCCGGATGCTGCAAAGTGTTCTCAGTGAGTACCCTCCTACATCTGGCTTTTAAATCTAATCAATTGAGTTTGGTCTTCCCTGTCGTCTCGATTCACTTGAACCGAATGTCCTGTACCAAATCGTACTTAAAATGTCTGATTTCATTGCAACTGCTACCCGACTGTGCAGTTTAAAAGATCTTTTCTCATACACGTATACGTACCATATTTGACAAATGTACAGAGTCTGTATGTGTGTGTTTATATTGTTGTATATCATGCATTTGCCAGTGAATAGACCTTTTCGGAGTTTCGTTAACTTAGGCAAAAATCTCTATGCCAAATAGAAGTTTTTCCTTCACATTTCGCAGTTTGAGAGCAGGCAGGAGAAATGAACTTCACATAGTTAACGAGTCACTGGCGGACTGGCTAATGGACACTGTGGCTCGGATTTTAGTAATTGGTTTTTGCTTCGCAGGGGCTTGTGACTCAATGTATAATTAGCAAACCCCCAGAAAAAGAAATCGTGTTCAGAGAGTTAAGGTTAACCAAAAACTTCTGTACGTTGGACATTTATTATTAAAGACTAACTGATGACAAGGAAAGAAAATAACTGTTAAATATCACTGGGAACTGTCAATGAGTCATTGTGTTACCAGTAACTAGCCAGACCAACGGCTGTTGTGCTGTTTGGTAGCCTAACTTATACCAAAAGTTCAATCAGATTGAAACATGTACTATGTAAATGTATATCTGAGCTTTTTCATACTTTAAAGCATTTGGTCTTGCCAAAGTACGCTAAATATAACATCAGGGCCGCCATGCGGTTATCGAACTAAGGACAGACACAATGCAGATCACACGGTCGACCACTTCGACTTTGTCAGAAATGCAAAATTATTCTAATGACTTTCACACAGAGGCTTTTTCTGTGAAATGGGAAAATCTCCCGGAAATACAGAAGCAGGGTTTGCACACACTAACCCTACGAAGAGAGAGTCGACGAACGTTTTAGAGTATTGGGTTTGACTGCAGCGGAAATAGGTCAAACGAGGCCGTGCATATATTAATAACGCAAACTTCCGGTGACATTGAGGAGAGGGTCTATTATGTCCTCGATTGCCTGTATCTCTTCTGTATTGCCGCCGGCAGTTATTTGCTTGAGTTATTACAGAACCGTGTGCCTTGTATACCGCCACTCCTCTAGCAAAATTGGCGTAGTTTGCACGACTTCGAAATACGCGTGTAAATAAACAAAGAAAACCACGTTTGATTGAGGGCGCCCCTTTTTAGCACGCTGATGTAGTCAGCAGAGCTATCTATCTATCTTACTATCTGTCTGTCCATCTGTCTGTCTGCCTGTCTATCTATCTATCTATCTATCTATCTATCTATCTATCTATCTATCTATCTATCAGTCGTTTTGGGAGCAAAGATATGGGGACACGAAAAGTAGCTTTGCTCATCACTCATGTCACTTGCAAACACTCGAAACATGTTGCAAAAATCTATCATTGCGTAAGCGACATCGTGCACAGAATCCAACAATAACTGTAACCTACGTAGAAGTCGAAAAGTTGATATACTGTAGGGATTGGCCATTGCTAGCAGACAGATGGGAACGTCTTTAAAAGCACAGGGTATGCAGCATCCCAATGTCAGAAAGCAATTTTCTATGGATGTTACTTCTCCCTTTTCAAGCCATTGATGCAACAAGGTCATCGGCACTGTTAATCAACAGTATAAATTGCGCCCGTGCACACGTCACTGAGAAGAAAACTCAGTTTTTGCTAATTTTTCAAATTGGGGAAATGTGCACTCCTGATAAGTGCAGTGCAGTGCAATATAATTTCAAGAAATTGGGAAAGCCCATGGAAATATGCCCTTTAATTTTTCTCATGTACTACAGTTTGGTCACGAGAATCGTTAGTTCATTCAGTCAAAAATACAATCGCAATCTTGTCGCAATCGCAATCACATACCAAGTGCAAATGTTCTTGCATAGCAGGGCCAAAACTAGTATTGCTCTGTTTACTATGACAGTCCCTCCACCCAGCAAGAGACTATGGTCAACCTATGGATGTACGGGTCAACCACAGTCCGTGTAGTGAGGGATTGAGGGTGAACATATCATGGACTGCATTGCCATAAAGATGGCCAGAAAATTCATAGGCAATAATTCCCTCATTACCAGATACTGAGAGCAAGCCAATTTCCTTTACACTTCGCCATACATACATGTGGCGCTTGTCGAAACTGATTAATAGGCATTAATTGGTGTACATGTTAGCATCGACGATTTTGTCATGCAAAATCAGGACTATTCGTTGTCTTCAACTGTAATTCAAATAGTCTTTGCGGCAGTAATGTTCATCGTTAAGGTCCATGAATGAATTTATTTCGGACAAGCATTAACTTGTAAATACTGACATTGCATTTATTCGCAGCGAGATATGTATAAAGTATACTATGTTTTGCCTAAAAACACCCATACTTTTGTCATGAATTACATTACTGATTACCAAATTTTACAGTCATTGTCTGTTTTAATCTTTAGCTAGCAGATTTTACCAACATTTTAACATCTAGAATGGCCTTTGTGGCGTTTCAAATCAAGGATAACCGCCACGCATTTACTTGAAACCAACACTTATTCCATCATTCTCGAATGCCGTGTAAACGTGGATAATTACATTACTATTATTGGCATCCACCGTTTTTTGAAACTTTCACGTTTAATTTGTTACTGCAATTGTGTGCTTTGTATCAAACTTTTACTAAATTTGTTTCAAATATCGACTTGTCCACCCTTCATTACGTATTCATCGAAAATATTTATAAATAGAAAGTGGTCTTCCTAAATACAAATGTGCGGGAGGAACCGTGCTCTTGGAAATAAACTCATGTAGATTCACAGATTGTTAAGATAAACACTCTTACTCTAGAGTGTACAACAAACCTGATAGAACATTATTATTCTGGTCATAGTCACAAAATTGTATCTATATCCATTGAAGATAGAATTGGCGGCAAATATTCGGACTATCAATCTTTTATTTTATTTCTTAGGTCTGGTAATCAACGTTTTTACCTTGAATGATACTATAGAAATACGGGCGACGCGCTGACCATTAACGTTTATTTGTGACCATTAACGTTTATTTGTGGGCAAGGGCGAGAGGAAAGCCAAAAATTAACGGCCCGCGCCCACAAATAAACATTAATGGTCAGAGCGGAGTCTGTTATTTCCATTATATTATCAGCGAACACAAGAAAACCGTCAAAATTTGCGAAAATTTCAGGAGCGAACGACAACTGGGCCCCAGAAACTGAGCAATACGCGACGCACTGTCACGCGCGCTGTAAAAAATTGGCAAATCCGTAGATGTTTTCAGAAATAAAGTATCTCAACTTGACGTACAAGTGCTCCGTTTTATTTTGTGGTTGATTATGATTTACGTTTGAGCTGTGAAGTTACGATACGTTCAGTTGTTAATCTTATTATTCATATTCACGGGCATGTAAACAAACCATTATTGTGTATTTGTGGTCAGTCACGTGGTTCAGCTCGCCCAATCAAAATGCGACGGGCAGGGCATGGTAATATAATGATTATTATACACCTGCGTCTGTAACCTATGGAGTTTTGTCGCACAGTAATAAATTTCAATATCACAGGACGCGGAGTCCAATAACTTTGACGCGGAGTACAATAACTTTTGGTGTTATTGGACGCTTTCTGACCTTTGACCTAAAAACCCTTTGCGTAAGCGCGAGGAAAAAGGACAGATGGTTTGAAGTTTGTAACAAAAAACATACTTCTAAACTTCCAGCACTTCACAACGTTAGTAGTGTTAAATCAAAAACCTGTGAATTCGGGTGAAATTATGCTGTCGACCTACAATGTCTATCACGTATACTGCGCTGCGCGGGTTTGAAATTTCGTTCTGTGCGCTAAGCGGACGCACTGAACGCGTTCTCAGTTTGCTCGCGATTGCTCAGTGCAGTGCGGCACGGGCATCCCAAAACGCTTTAATGTTGACTTTTTTCGCGGTACAATCGGACCAAAAAGGTGTGTAATATATAATAAGGTTGTTCACAAAATACCGGGATTTATGTCCTCGTTCATCGTACGCTTCACAATTGTCCTCGACGCTACGCGTCTGGAACAATACCTCCGCTGCACGATGTACTCGGACATAAATCTCTGTATTTTGTGAATAACCTTATATTATTTGACTCTACGTGTGAAAACGTGTGAAGAATTTTAAACATGTTTTACCGTGCAGAACATCCCGTACCACGCTTAAGCATAAAATTTATAATAACTTTTGTGTACTTGTTTATTCGGTTAACTTGTTCCCCTTTTGTACCACTTTTGTTCAGTTATATCTAACTTGATCTTAATTACACATTCTTTAAAATGTTTACACGGAGGGATCGAATGTCTTGAACGTGGTAGAGCAAAACCGTCCGGGCTATGGTCACACAATATACATACACTTTGAAATTCAGAATGATCTACAACGTGCTTTTGCACAATCCTATGATATAGCACTGGTATACACCGAAGTTTGGAACATTCAGAAAGACAATTATGTTTCGTCCATTTATAGGTCGACGTACATACCAGCAAAAATTAACTTACAGGGGCAGTAGGGAGGAACCTGGCAAATGAGTTCGCTCTGTTCCCATTTCAAATCTCACATATTTCCGACCTGAAAGTGTGGCCACTTTTGCTGTGTTTTATCCCTTTTCCATAATGTATGAGTTACAGTTTACTAAACATTGGCGTGATCATTCCACAAATAGTGAACTAATGGCCGAATGCGATGCTTTAAAGAGAAACACAAATTTATCGGTACACATTACGCGAAATGCTGTTTTATCGAACATTGTCTTTGCTATGCCATTTCCACCTTAGCATTAAATATTTGTGTCAGTGTGCCTGTTTTTTGGATTGATAGGCGGAAGGATACCATCCTTCGTGTCGGTTACCGAGTCATCATTGTTTGGGACAGCGAGATGACCCATAGATTTTGCCTCTTTACCGCACCAGGTACAGTCACTGCTTATTGAATACAGGCATGGTCACCAAAACGCCGTACAAAGTTGTGCAAGTGAATGCAGCGCAGCATCTTCAGACTTGCTGTAAAAAGACAAGGCATCAAGTAACTTTAATTCTGATAAAAACGCAATCGATTTCAAGACGTTATTTGAATGAACGCCGATTAGAGAGAAAAACAGACAATCACCAGGGAGCATTTGAAAAAGTCAAGCAAAACAACGTTATGTGCATTAAAGTGTGTTTTACCAGTAACCAGCAATTGTTGCCTGACCACTTTTCTTGAAAAATGCCATATCTATAATTAGTATTATAATTGTTACCACCGGATTGTACCCACAATTCGTTCTAATCTTCCTGAAACACATCACCTTTTGAAATATATTTCTAATTTACTGCAATACTATTCTATATTTAGTGAAATAAAGAGATAAAGTATTTTTATATCTTGTTCCAACCAATCAGATTCGAGAAGCTGCTCAAATGCGCGGGTGCATAGTTCTATCACACTGACCTTGAATAACATATATATATGTGACCTCCAACGTGCAATTTCAAGCTCCGTTCCCGAACTGGAAAGAAGCGACAGACCACATTCAATTGTGACATATACAAAGCCAAGGTACCAGGTAAGCGTAGCATGGCCTTTTTATTACATCTTTTCTTGAGCTCATTCACCTGTATCAACGGCATTTCGAAGTTCAAACTTTTGCCGCAAATCCATTAAATTAAAAAACGGATGGTGGTTGTGACAGAAAAAAGTCATATAATAAGAACATGTAGATGCAATATGTTATTAAAAACTTGTTTTTACACTCGCCAAATAGAAAAAGTAGACCAGAACAAAATATATAAATCTTAAAAAAAAAATAAGTAGTCCATGATTAATTCTGGCTTCTCCTTGTCTGACCCTGATCAAAGTAGCAAACGTCATGAAATGTATCATTTTGGTATTCGAATAAAAATGATACATGTTTACTTTGACTGTTTCTTTTATCTGATTCGCTTTCTATTAACGTATTATCTTTGTAAACACTCAAATTGTCACACTTTACCTTTCAGGAGGCTGAGACATTTTACATTGTACTTGAACTTGCTGACAGTTGCTTTCAAATTGCATTAATTATCAGTGACCTCTACTTAGGCCATTATTGATTGCAGTTATAAAAAAGCACTACAGCAGTCACGTGCCAAATTATACTCACACTCAGATCAACAATTCAGATTTTATGGTACTAGATCCAGCGCACGTCTATAAAGTACACTAGCGCATAAACCATTGGTGATATGCAATAAAGTTAGTATGTTAGCACTACTCTGATAGGTTTTTTCATGTTACTGTCTGGCTCTTTGGACGGCATCGTATAACTATATACCATACAATATTAAACACAACTTCAGCAATTGACAGTGAAATTTTTTAACGTTCGGGCCATGTTGAAAGGCGAACTCAATTATCGCTATTGTGTATTTTACATCCCTTACAACGTATACTATCTCCCGTCGCTTGTATTTTAGCATCTGACGCAAGAACGATGAAGATCCCCAGTGCCATGATCGTTACCCTGCTTGTCCTGAGTGCTCATCTACTCGTGGTAGGTAAAATAAGCTTGTTAGACTGACCGAATGAGTTACCACTATTCAAATTTGAAAATATACATATTGCTTATGGATCTTATATAATTTACTTCAAGAAAGTAAGCCTCCAAAAGAGAAATTTTGTTTTTAAAGGTGGTACCTTCTTCTCACCAAGTAAAAAGGTTTTGATTTCTTAAAATACGTGAAAACCAATGCTCTGCACGTATGTATGTAATCTACGTGCATTCAGCTCAATACCTAATAGCAACAGACCACATGCCGTGAAGAATGCGTTTCCTTTTATCTAGCACATACGTAGGTAATTCCGGCCATTGGTTTCATCAGCAAAAGAACCGTTGAACACACAAGATATCGAAAGCCAATTCAATATACCGAATTGTTGAAATGTCGTTTCTCTTTGTATTTTTTGTAGTGTTTATGTTGTGATGATGGTTGGTCTGAGTATAATGGACACTGTTATTATTATGAAGAGGAAGAGATGAACTTTGTTGATGCGCAGTGTGCATGCAATGCAAATGGTGCTTATCTCGTAAAATTGGACGATCAGGCGGAATCTGATTTTGTGACAGGTAGAACGCACAAACAAAACTGTGACTTACTGACGTTATATTTACCAAACCATCCATTCATCGTAACTATGTATGTATGTATGTATGTATGTATGTATGTATGTATGTATGTATGTATGTATGTATATGTATGTATGTATGTATGTATGTATGTATGTATGTATGTATGTATGTATGTATGTATGTATGTATGTATGTATGTATGTATGTATGTATGTTTGAATGTATGTATGTGTTTATGTGTGTGTATTATTTATGTATTTTTGTACGTATGTTTTTACGAAAGCAAACGATTTAAACGATTTTCACATTGAGAGTTCAAATTTTGAATCCATCAAGCACTACTCATCTGTTCAATTTCCTGAATCCCCTTTATTTATTTTACACAGTTCGCAGGGTAGATTCAAAATCATCGCAACTCTTATTGTTTTGTAGGCATTATTACTGAAAACACTTGGATTGGCACAAGGCGAGCGCTAACTGACTGTGATTGTGCCAAATGGTTTATGATACATGACCTGACTGAGGTAAGATTAATTGATATGCATTCATTTTGGCATTTGACATTCAGTTTTCGTAATGCTGGTAATGTATACGGCTGTTTTGTGCTGCACCCAGGCATGATGTGTCGTGCAAACACAATTACCTGGTGCTTTATGTTAAATAGTCAAACCTCATGTTGTATCCTTGACGATTTGCGGAGACATGGTAACAAGGGCAAGAACAAACAAGTGATATAACTTGGTTGACGGGACCTTTCCATCTCAATATGCCGATATTACGGACGTGTCCAATGAGAAGCTTTAACGCGCTTAAAGTTGCAATATGGATCAGATTGACCTTCATATTTCGAAGATTTAACTTTATAGAAAAATCCATAACAATGTCATTTGCAGATTCGACCATTAACGGGAATATGGGGGTGGCTCTAATTCGAGTAAATTGATTTAATTACCGAATAAATTGCTGTTTTGGTACTTACTGTTTGCGAGAGTAAAGCACAGAATTTGAAACGTCATTTTTACTATTTGAATATGTACGCATGCGTATTTGATGCATGGTAACGGTTTATGAAATTGCAACATCGTGTCAACATGCCTAGCTAGCCTTCCCACGGGTAAGCGGTCAGGTCTCTGCCCGCGCCCTGGATCTCTGCTGACTGATTCAGCCTTGTATAAATGGAAGAAATTAGCCCAAAATGTCGGCAAAATAAACATTGTTTGGTCAGATCAAAAGATGGAACCAGAAAAAAGAGTGACACGCGACTACTGCACCACGTCGAGGAGGCAGACTGTGTCTACAGTTTCTCTCGAAAACACCAACGTCGCTGTGTGATGATCAACTTCGCTAGCCAGCGGTGTTTCCTAGGGCAACACCGACCTACCAACACCGTGGCCGTGCGGACCCCACGATTTGTAATGTGAACCGAACCATAGTCCCCCCGCAAGGAAATAACTTAGATCTGTTAGCATTCATTGATAATCTATATCCTTCAGGTTAAATATGCATTTGTCGGAAGTAAAGAAAAACTGCAGTCTCCATCATTACATATAATGGCATGGTCTCTTATGACGCATCGATCGACGCGCTGACATGGCCATGCAAGACCAGACAGAGGGGCGAGACAGTTGCCGAACTTCTGCAGTGGTGGACGATACTGAAGTGGGCAAAGCTTTCAAATAAATATAGCGTGCAGATACCTCGCCTTTTAAAAATGTAACAACATGCAACGGGGAGAGGATTGCGGAAACGCTGTCAGGCACGTGGTGAACACAACCAGATCGGTGTACGAGTCTGGACGTTCGATCGATCGAACGTACACAGTACTGGTGCATACGGCGCGGCACTGACGTACATGTAGGCTATATGGTTGAGAAAAATCAATTACACGATCTTTTGTACAGCTGTACTTTAACATATCGATATACTTATATTTCTGAAACATTGTGATGCTACCAAAGTTTGGCAAACGCAAAATTTACAATGAATTATCATTATATGTGTCAAGTTCTGTCAGCGTGACAACATCGCCCCTCCAACGTGCACTCCAGTGAGACGTCATCACTCTTGGTTGTACTTGTCACGTGCACAGCAGAAAACGCCAATGTTTTTGTTTTGAAAGTTTGTTTACAAAACAGCTTTTCTAGGCGGCCACAACGTATCAAAATAAAAGTATTTGTGTGTCGGGATTGGTGAGAGGCTTAGCTAAGAAGAGTACTTCAACGTAGTACGGTCTATTTGCTTTAGTTTTACGAAAAAAATCGGCAATTTTGATCCATATTGCAACTTTAACGAGTTGTCCTGACCAAAATTTGGTATGCTTTTGTATCGCCGTAGGTTACAAAGGAGAGTAAAGCGAATCCCTCTTAATCGAAGAATCGTACAGTAAAATGGAAACATACGTAGCAAAACACCAAAGTCATTTTCTCCTAGAGTTGATTGGCAATTGGAAAATAGATAGATTTCAGTGACTACTCTGCATTATGACCTAACCTTTCTCTATGTAGAAGTTTTAACCCAGACGTGATTTCGTAATATTATTAATAACACGTGATGGCGCGAACAAAATAACATTGTTACCTCTCCTAATACTGGTACTCCTATGCATGCCAGTATTATAGATGATAGCTTCTGTTGGATCGTCATCAGAATAAACGTCTTGGCCTAACTATTCAATTCTGACCTTAAGACTGATCGAGTTTTGAATATTGCAGTCACACAAAGTTGAAACGTTATATCATATTATTAACCAAAGACGTTACAATAGAGAACTGCCTTATTTTTTACCGCTCTGTATCCTCAATTGTTAGTGATAGAGTATGTTTAATGGTAAAATGTAAAAAAAAAACATGTGTTTGCTAGGTGCCATTCACCAGCTGGAGTCCAGACGAACCAAATAACAGTGGAGGTACCGAAAACTGTGTCGAAATCTGGATGAAAGATTATCTATGGAATGACCGGACATGCAGTCTTGAGAGGAAATCAATGTGTGAAAAAGAAAACTGGTGAGTACATCGGATGCATATCGAAAATCATAACTTTATCAGGTTTCGCACTCCAATAGTATTTTATTCTATAAGATATATATATATATATATATATAATATATATATATATATATATATATATATATATATATATATATAATATATATATATATATATATATATATATATATATATATATATATATATATATTATTTCAAATACCTGCTTTATATTTATAGCTTTATAAACACCATAGTGAGTCGAATGAAAATTTGCAAAAGTTACACTCGGCATATGAGAGAGAGAGAGAGAGAGAGAGAGAGAGAGAGAGAGAGAGAGAGAGAGAGAGAGAGAGAGAGAGAGAGAGAGAGAGAGATCTTTATGTAATATTTCAACAATCTTTTTTTTCTTCTCGCAGATAACAGAAGCATAAAAAGATACCATACTTTTATGGCATTGGACAATGTTAGTCAATGTTTTCTCAAATAATTTCTTTTCCTTCAATTAAATGTATGGTATTTATGTAGTTATTTACTGTTTGTTAGTGTTCTGTTCATAAAACAAAACTTGTAAGAAATTGTCACATCCTATTTACATGGTACTCGGAGAATGTCACTGAACGAGAGATGTGTACCAGAAGCCAAAAACGTTTGCTCGTATTGGTTGTAACTTTAAGCATGAAATCAATCGACCTGTAATTGCTAGGTGGTAGTATTAAAATATACATCTTAGCAAAATAACATTGTCATAATGTACCTTTTTTCTTTGGAGACACTACTTGCCCCCTTTGTGGCGCTAATTTACAAATTCAGTTTTATTGAAATTATTAAATTATTCTGGGATAATGTATTTCAACATTCCTACGAGTATGCCGTAGGTAACATATGTAATCTTATTATTGGCTTGTGTGTTGCCAATGCCTGATATCTACCTACTTATCTATCTATCTATCAATCTATCTATCTATCTATCTATCTATCTATCTATCCATCTATCCATCCATCCATCCATCCATCCATTCATCTATCTATCTTTCTTGCCGCATTTGTTCAGAAATTCAGTATGTCCGTCCCACTCAAACGTGGTTTCTCAACAATTAATGCGGCTTAAAAAAGCCACGAATGTTCATCTGGCATAGGCCATTTCTTCTCACCGCCACTAATACCACATATGGAATCAGATACAACATCAGCTGTCAGAGTAAGAAGCTCATATACCTCATCACACGCAAACCTGGCCCAAAACAATACGTTGCGGAGACTAAGACATCCCTCCAGCATTCATCAATTTTCAAAAGCAGGCCACAAAAAAGACACCCATTTAGCCACAAATCTCAATACCGATTGCAATGACACCAATCCTATAGCTATTTCTGCAATTTCTGCTGACATAAAACTGCCTCGCCTTCATCGCAAGCACTACGCCTCTGCCCCACAATTCGCTCCCCTCAGAGGTGCATAGGGTATTCGAACACGACTGTGTATTTATTAAGTTTAGGTCTTGTCACAGTGACACAATTGTTTCGCTTTGATCAGTCAGTTGTACTTCCGGATCCTGCAAAGTGTTCTCAGTGAGTACCCTCCTAAATCTGCCTTTTAAATCTTATTAATTGAGTTTGGTCTTCTCTGTCGTCCTGATTCACTTAAACCGAATGTCCTGTACCAAATCGTACTTAAAATGTCTGATTCCATTCCAACTGCTGCCCGACTGTGCAGTTCCAAAGATTTGTTCTCATATACACGTATACTTACCGTACTTGACAAATGTACAGAGTCTGTATGTGTGTGTTTATTATTGTTGTATAAGATGCATTTGCTAGTGAATAGACCTTTTCCCTCATTCACCGGGAATTGGATTAGCATATCATTTGCATGGCCATTTGACCTAGTTCAGCTGCGGAGTCGCATTGCCAAGGTTCTGGCTATGCATGCTAATAGGTGCCCTGTGGTGATCGATGAAAATACATTCGAAACGTAAGAGTAGCAAATTCAATCAGCATCGAACGATATACAGAAGCGTATTGCCAAGAGTGATCAAAGGAAAGTGAACACGAAGATGGTTACCGAGTCCATGTAGCAAGAAACGGAGTCTAGCTCCATGCCGAGCCTAACTCAACTGACATAAGGTTCTTCAGTAAGGTTCAAAATTAAAGAAATCATGCAATTCTGGGAAAAAAAAACGTAGTAATCAGAAATTACAGCTTGAATTTTAACTCAATAAACAAAATTTTGAATGAAACTGTCAAGCATCTATGTAACAAATGTCATGATATGGATCATGTATTGTGCAGCGTGGGTAAATTTAAATTGCAGCATGAAAAAAAACAATCTTTCAAAAATTAAAATGAAAGCAATATGGCTGTGAAATTTGTTGTAGTCATCAGTATAACTCCTTGAAATAAAATATCATTCGTTTGGACCATGCTGTGAGCGATGAAATCGCTCGTGTGAAAAGAGAAAATGATCGGTCGTTAAGTTAGCTGTACTGGCATTGCCTTTGACAACTATGGCGGATATGACATCGGAATCGACACCAATTTGAACCAACTGTATGCGATGCTATTTTGTGTGTTTGTTGTTGTTGTTGTTGTTGTTGTTGTTGTTGTTGTTGTAATTTCATATATTTCCACAATTGATAGATGGGTATTAAGAGACAGACGGCCTCTTTGTCGAATAAAAACAACAAAATGCTTGGCAACGTCAAAGCATCTACGTAACAATCAACTGTTATGATACTATGGATCAAGTAGTATGCAAATTGGGTAAATTGCAGCAACTGAGCATGCAAAAACCAATTTTTCAATTTATAAAAACAACAGGGCTGTGGACTTTGTTATATTCATCAGTATAGCTCTTCAAAATAAAACAAGTCATTCATTTGGACCATTCTGTTAGCGATGAAATCGCTCGTGTAAAAGACACTCGGAGAAAATGATCGGTCGTTAAGTTAGCTGGACTGGCATTGACAACTACGGCGGATATGACATCGGAATCGACACCAATTTGATCCATCACGTATGCGATGCTATTTTGTGTGATTTTTTGTTGTAGTTTCATCTATTTCAACAATTGATACATGTATATCAAGAGACAGAATGTTTCTATTGCAAAGGGTCGTTGAGGTCACCGAAATATCACATGGAGGTTATTGGGAATCGCAAAAGTTTCACAGTACAGTCATACCATGTATGTCTGCATGTACGAACGGCCATGCACTACGCTAAAATAACTGATTTATATCTTGCTGTTTTTTGGTTGCTAGGAGTTTCGTTAACTTAGGCAAAAATCCTCATGCCAAATAGAATTTTTTCCTTCACATTTCGAAGTTTGAGATTAGGCGGGAGAAATGGACTTCACATAGTTAACGAGTCACTGGCGGGCCGGCTAATGGACACTGTGGCTCGACTATTTGTAATTGTTTATGGCAACGCAGGGGCTAGTGACTCAATGTATAATTTGCTCACCCCTGAGAAAGAAATCATGTTCAGACAGTTAAAGTTAAGCCAAAACTTCTGTACGTTGGAATTTTTTTACTAGAGACTTAGAAAACAGCTGTCAAATATTATTGGGAACAGTCAATGAGTCATTGTGTTACCAGCAAGGGGCCAGCTCCAGCCAGACCAGTGGTTGTTGGGCTGCTTGGTAGCCTAACTTATTACAAAAGTTCAATCAAATTGAAACTTGTAATATGTAAACGTATATCTGAGCTTTTGTCACACTCGAAGTACGCTAATATTACATCAGGGCTGCCATGTGGTTATCGAACTGAGGACAGACACAATGCAGATCACACGGTCGACCACTTCGTCTCAGTCAGAAATGCGAAACCATTTTTGATGACTTTCACGCAGAGACTTTTTTCTTGTGAAGCGGTAAAATCTCCCGGAAATACAGAAGCAGGGTTCGCACACACCAACCCTACGGAGAGAGTCGACGAACGTTTCAGAGGATTAGGTTTGACTGCAGCGGAAATAGGTCAAACCGGCGACGTGCATATAATAACGCATGCGCAAGCAAACTTCGGTGACATTGAGGAGTGGATCTATTATGTCCTCGATCGCCTGTATCTTTTTCTTGGCTCGAAATTACCTTTTTTCCTGATAGTCCCATCGGGCTACCATTTTCTGGAGTTGGTAGCCCAGTGACAAGATCTGGTAGCCCATGCAAGAATGAAGATTTTTTGTGAAGGGGCCTTTTATTTATATCTAGACAATGAAATATTTATTATGCATGATTCTATCCAGGAAGTGAAGTTCCACCGAAAATGTAAGCGAACCGGATTTTTGGCTGACTTTGTGCGACTCCAATTAAGGCTCTCATACACATTTCTGCGATTTACTCCGTTCCGTTTTTGGCAATGTATCGCAACTTCTGGAGAGTGTAACGTGTGGTGCCAAGTTGATGGATTAGCCTTATCTTTACACAGGTGGTAGTTAGTGACTGTTTCTACAAAACTGTATGCCAGAATTCCGATAATGTTCAAATAAATATCGTGACAGACGTGGACAAAAGTCGTTATTTTATTCAGAATCCACCACTTCTCACTTTCATGGTTAATTGTGCAAAAACAAATCGGAGTATCAAACATCCAAGACAAACCGCTCACCAATGGCCATCACCCCCTCATACTTACACTTTTTAAGTGAAAAACTGAAACACACGCACGCAGATTTTGAAATATTCTTACAATTTTCTTAATCTTCAATTGTCGAGTGACCAAAATACATATTACATGTCGGGTTTAAGATTCATTTTAATGGTGAAAAATCAAGTTAAAGATAAGTGTCTGCGAAGGCGGGTCTCCCCTTAACTGTGATTATACTTTGTGAGTAAATAATTATATAAATGAGTTTCCATTGGCCATCATTTCCCGAGCCTGTCATCGAAGTACATCAGTTCAGATAATGATATTTTAGTGATAGTTTGTCGCAACAAAATCGACTGCACTGTCGCCTTTTAACTTGCATAAACAAAGTCGTAGTCTCGCCTTTCTGTGTCCAGCTTGGTCGACTGTATGGGCGTCGATCATCTCACAGCGATCAACATCATGTCGCCTACCAAGTAATTCCATGTCCCAGGCTTTGGTAGTCCGTCTAGACTACCATTTCATGGGTTTTGGTAGCCCCAGGGATAGGTTGGTAGTCTGTGGACGCGGGACTACCGCTAATTTCGAGCCCTGTTTTCTGTATTGCTGTCGGCAGTTATTTGCTTGAGTTATTGCAGAACTGTGTGCCTTGTATACCGCCACCCCTCTAGCAAAATTTGGCGAAAAAAAAAACGCGCTAGATTGAGGGCGCCCCTTTTCTCTATTTTTGACGCCTGTGGCATACTTATCCTTAAGGCTTTGCTATATTGTAAAAGGTGAATTTAAACCTTGATTTTTAATTTATTAAACCAAACTTCATATTTCAGGGCATTCTTGAAATGAATATAAATACAGTACACTCACTCCACGACCCATTTACTCTTACGGCATGCTCCACTGACTTCTTGGGTCAGAGGCTGTCTTCAAAACCTGCTCTGGGCAGTCATGCATGCCTGAGCCAGTCGGAAAAAATATATATTGTGGGCACTCAGTGAGTCACCACAACTTGTGTCTAACAACATAGGCCAGTTACTTTTCTATCAGCCTTGACTACATAAGCAGTCTCGTTTAAACATGTCATGGCTTTGAACTGGGTGCCCTCTGGGGCCTAAACAAATTAGGCTTTGCCCCTATGTACATGTTTTAGACTTTGCTGCTACTTATTAGTTCGATTCACAAACCATGCATGGATTCTATCTTTGAAAATAAGCCATGGCCTCAGCGGCCGATATATTGACAGTTATTCTGAGTTGGTGGCAGAGAGTGATAAAAAGTCAATCTGAATGGTGCTTATTGGAAACCCTATATAAATTATAGACACATGTACCTAAGTGTTATGGCCTCAAATGAAGAAAAATATTATCTTTAGTGCATTTTTAATCAAGGTTAGCTTTCTGTGATTGTATCTTATCACGACAGTTATAGCTAAATATAGAGTTTTCATGATGAAAACTAACAGTTACGTGGAGTGCAGTGAACATTTATTTTTTAAAATCAACATTCATCGAACCTCCTGCCAAAATCTGAAACCTCACTGAACCTCCTGCCAAAAATCGCAAATTCCTATTTTTGACTGGGCTAGGGGGTCCAACTCGTCGGCGACTGTGGCACCTCAAATCAACGCCTGCCAAAATGTGAAACCTTACTGAACCTCCTGCGAAAAATTTGTAAACCTCACTGAACCTCCTGAACCTCCTGCCAAAAAACCGTGAACCTCACTGAACCTCACTGAACCTCACTGAACCTCCTGCCAAAATCCGCCCGTTACCGTCCCTCCTATTACTACTTATTATAGTTAATTTTTTTATCTAATTTTTCCAACATTTCCTCGCTTTGGATATTTATTTCCTTTGTACGTTGTTTGTTTGTTTGTTTGTTTGTTTGTTTGTCTGTTTGATCGTTTTTCCGAAGAAGCTCCTACAAGCCTTAACCAATCACACACACAATATGTGCCTGTTGACCGTAAGCTTGTTGATCTCCTCGCCTCAGATGCATTTCGTTACACAATCACCCAATTAATACAACGATTTAGTCGCCCGCATATTCGATATGCCTTGCTATTTCCCGTGTTATAAAATATGATAAAAATACTGATTTAAAGAGGCCCTACGTGAGAACATCAGCATGTTATCAGCGCCCTCTATTTTAAGTAAAATCATCTAGCCTTGGTTTATTTCTCGGGGGAAAATCACACAGACTTCAACTAACATTTAAACACCCTATGCGAATGTACATTGCTAATGATGAACAATTAGTAAATTACCATAATTACCTTAATTATAATTACTCATTACTGGAATTATTGTCACGACTACGTAATTATTAGTGTACCCTCATATTTGGCACGCTTTCAAGTCCGAAAAACAACACAAAAACAAACAATTGTATTATTGGGATCGTAAAGCTCTTCTATTAATAATAATTGTAACGAATAAAGCATATTTCCAATTATCCCATTTCCAAACATTCCCTGACTCTGCTAACTTGTAGGAGCCAATCTGCGGTTTGCAACCGACTTGAATCATGTGCGTCACGGTCGTGATCCCCGGTTTACGTCACGACTTGCGTGTGTGCGCGCCCTCTCTGGCAAGATGCCACGTATTCTGGATGATCGACATGTAATATCCATGCATATTAGGTAAGCATTGCAATTCCATCTGCAATTCTGTTTCGCGTCGGATGCGAATGAAGACGACAGTCACGGTAAACTGTGAACGCTAGTTCCTCGTGTACGGTCAACATAGGGAACTTGTTACACATCGCGGACAACTCTGGTTTGTTAACAAAGGGATTGACATGATTAACATCAGTAATATCTTACACAACAAGGACGTTATGGACAAAGTACCACCTTATTTTACATTTCAAGACCCTCCTATAGTGTCCTATACCTATTCTAAGACCATAGGTAGGAAATTGTTTAATTACAATAGGGTCTTGAAAGAAATTGATATTAGGAACAATGTTCATGATGGTACTTGTGATTGTATGTCATCTCCCTTTTGTTACAAACCTCACGGTCATATAATAACAGGTGACATGAAAATAGTTCCACATCCTAAGCTTCGGCAGCTGTTCCAGTTTGGCCCAAAATATCGCGAGCCACCCAAAGTAAACTGGAACTTTAACTTTAAGTTAATCATGGATGCTGCTGAGGCTTATGCTAAGAAGTGGGCTGCCCTTGAAGACGAAGACGTTGGATGTCTTTCGGACTGGCTTCGCACAGTCCGTGACAAGGTAAAATCTCGCATTTCACGTCTTCGTTCTTTACACACTGTCATCAACACTACATCTGCCTTCGATGACCCTTCTGTACGGGAATGTCTAGATGCTTTACACGATAAATATGTTGTTGTGCCTGCAGACAAAGCATCAAACAACATCATTTTTGTCTGCAAGCAATATTACATTCAATGTTTAAAGAACGAACTTCAGATTAACTCAGATGATGAGAGTAGCACAACATACTCTCTTTCAACCTTATCTGAAGAGGAAATATTGCAGAACCATTCAACAGTTTTGAGTGAGTTTGGCATCGAGTTAGCACAAGATGACAAGGTATTACCTAATCTATATTGGATTCCTAAGATCCATAAGAATCCCTATAAACAACGTTTCATAGCTGGTTCCAGTAAGTGTACAACAAAACGCTTGTCACAACTTTTACCATCATATTTTATCAACCATTAAATCTGGTTTGGTACGGTATTGTGACAAAATTTATGAAACTAGTGGGGTCAATCAAATGTGGATATTAAAAGAACTCCAAAGAATTGTTACATATTTTACAAAATAACAAAAACATGTACAATTCAATCCACACATTTGATTTTTCAACGTTGTACACAACCATCCCACATAACAAACTTAAAGACAGGCTATCATCTCTCGTGAAGAAAGCCTTCTTTTACAAGAATGGTAGTCGTAGGTATGAATACATTGCCATCAAGCGCAACTTAGGCTATTTCACCAACAACAGTGATGCCAAACTCAAATACAGTGATGTTGAGGTGATTCAAATGCTACATTTCCTAATTGACAACATATTTATCAAGTTTGCTGGCATGACATTCAGGCAAACCATAGGCATTCCCATGGGCACAAACTGCGCCCCACTTCTTGCAGACTTATTTTTATATTCGTATGAAGCAGAGTTCATGCAATCACTTCAGAAATCTGGGTGTAAAAGGATTGCCAAGCGATTTAACAATACCCACAGATATATTGATGATCTCATCAGTTTAAACAATCCTGGTATATCCAATTATCTACACCACATCTACCCAGATGATTTAGAAATAAAAGAAACAACTGAAAGTGTGGACTCGGCATCATACCTAGATGTATTGTTTGAAATTAGACATAATACACTATATACTAAGCTGTATGACAAAAGAGACGATTTCAATTTTGAAATCATAAACTTTCCCTTTTGTCGAGCAATATACCATCATCTCCAGCTTATGGTGTGTATATTTCACAACTCCTCAGATACAGTAGAGCATGCCATTCATATGAAGACTTTCGAGTTAGACACAGCCTATTAGCTCAAAAGTTAGTGAGGCAAGGATTCTCAGAAAGTAGACTAGTGAAATCATTTAAGAAGTTCTACGGTAGATACGGAGATGTTGTATCCAAATATGACCTGTCTGTTTCTCAAATGATGAGTGACAGCATACCAAATTTTGACTCACAAAAGTAATTTGGTGAATTCACCAAATAACAATGAATTTGTCGCTTTTGGTCAATCTTGACGGGTGCGGCTAGCTGGCAGGGTACGCTTACCCATTCCGGACACCTGGTACCACCACTATTTCGTGGTTCAAGATGGCCCCATTGCCTTTAAATTTGTCATCATCTATATGTTCCTTGGACCTGGTAAATTTCATAGTTTACCTTGAATGATAACGATTATTGGACCTGATTTGATGTCTATTACCTACCTGTTCAGCCTCAGTTATTTACACCCTACTCTTTCAGTTGAAAATTAAATGAAGAAGCCAGCTCGGGACGACATCCGTTGAATTCTCTAAAGAATTACAACTGACAAACTCATTTACAATGAAAGGTTCCTGTTTTTACAGAGACGTGATGCATGTTCATGTATAGGGTGAAGGAATAGTCAGTAGACGTCGGGAGGGAGCCGTCATTATTTACGACCTAGGGGATCGTAAGAATTACATTAGAAACTCCTTAATTTCAAGTATTCCCCCCCGAAATCCAACCATAATGAATTTGAGTAACCCCCTATCTACCTCTAACACAGACATTTTGACTGACCCCCTCGAGTTAGAATAGTTAAATATCAATACATGTATTTGTAAAATTTACAAAAATACAGCAATAGTGAAGAACTTTCAAATCCGTGTTTACACTCACTGCTAGATTTTCATCAGTTGCCTCGTGACGGTTGACAAAGGTGAAACAAATAAAATCAAATACAAAGTCACAAGAAAATGTAAGCTTAGATATTTAAACTTTTCCTATGACCAATACCAACCCATATAGCATTGTTTAAATTGGATGGTAATGCGCTGTGAAAGCAGTTATTGAGTTTGTGCAAGGGATTTTCTACTTTATCGTACATGCTATGCCTGTATTGCCATTCTTCTATTGTTCAGACGGTACTGATATGAGCCCATATTTTAACTGGTGAAAATATGGATTATATTTTCACTGTAACCGAACTACTTACAGCGACGCGTACGCGTGACCTTCGCTGGTATGCATGACCTTCGTTGGTATATGTACATATAATACAGCTGAGCGAATAAGACAAATGACAATCCGAAACGTCATTATGATTATGGTCAAAATTCTGTTGTTTGCAGTCACTTCATGGGCATTGCACTTAGGCACAGTTGTATCAAAAACACACAAATAAACATATTGAAAATGTGTATCATTTACGGAAACCTGTCAATTTCAAGGCCGGTCCCGTTGCGGTTCGGTGTTTTCGTGTCGTCTACGTTGCTGAAGATTACATGTAAGATATCGGTTGACAGTGCATCATGATAGAACCGCTTTACGACAAGTTTCCTGTTGATGAGCTTAAGTATCTGGGCGGTGAATTACATCGTTTACAGCCGTAAATGAGCCACAAAAATCCAACCTCACTGAAAATACTCGCGACAGACAAGGTTGAAGGTGCACATAATATTTCCGATTTGTACCTGTCAGTGAGATTCACAGGTCATGATCGTGTCTGGTGGCACCGGTGCGGTGCGGGTTTCAGATACAATGTAAGATCTAGGGAAAGTCAACTTTCGCTTAGGTTGTTAAAGGAAGTTTAGTTCTATTTAGGCAAGCCAGGAACGAAAATATACGAACAGACGACGGAAATACCTTTGAAATGTTTTATTCGTACAGCAACAAAATCACGAACGAGTTACGACACTACAGCTTACAGCGTACTCACTTCATGTTTTCCCTAATCCGCTTTCTAAGATGGTAAATTAGACATATTTGACGTCTGGGGACATGTATAATTCTTCGAGATAAACTGACTGGTAGGCCTACGGGTATTATATCCACTGTGCATTCATAGATGTCGCAGAGCTGCTTGCTCCATGCTCTCAGCTGTTCATTCTCTATCGAGTTTTAAATCGAACGCGCGCTGGCGTGACGCGAGTATTTTGACCCGATTTTGGCGGCCTCACAACCGAAAACTTTCACGAAGGGATGAGGTTATGTATCAAAACACGAAAACACACCCATTTTATAAAAAAACTCCCGCCAATGTTTTACATCCACCGTCATTAAATCTTCTTCAAATTGTAAAAACCTGTGTCGACATCGTAATATTTAAATTGTTCGTTTTTGAAGTGCTCCATAAACACGCCTTTGAAGTGTAATGACCCAATAGCGGAATAATATCAAGAAGTGATACGGTTGTCATCACTCCTTAGCAACCAACTTTTTATAAGTACAGCCTGGAGGAAGCAAGGTCGATTTCACGTTGATTTCGTCGCTTATTTCGGAGCGTCTGTAGAAAAGCAGTCATAACCAAAGCATGCATGTATGATAAAGGGGTTATTACACGAAGTATTCGAGTGATGTGTCCGTATTTTGACTCGTTGCTGCGCAACTCGTCAAAATACGGACACATCACTCGAATACGACGCGGTATCGCCCTAACTTCGTGTAATAACCCCTAAGTAATAGATACGGTATGTGGTTCTAGAAAGACTTCTTCAAAAGACATAAGAAGAACACGGAGCAGATACTCTGCAATTGCATGACATCACTTGGCATAACTTTGGGCAAACGAAAACTACTGTAGTTGGACTAGTATCATGTAATCCTTATAATCCGTCTTTTTAGAAAACGAAAACATTCATAATATTGAATGGAGAAAATACCTAAAGGGTAAGATTTTAAAAGAACGCATTCCCACAACTGGATCAATCTTATGACTTGTTGAATTGTTAATACCGCAAATATCCAAGAAAGTGGATAAAGAAAAGTCGTTAAGATTTTCAGAAAATGGGTGCAAAAAAGGCATGCATGGTCCAAAATGTGTAAAAATCGCCACCATGAGAGGCGATATGAAAGCCCCAGTTACTTAGAAGACTTATAAAACAATTAACTTGTATAACTACGACTTGAGACCTGAAAAGTCAATGTATTAAATAGACAGCATTCGAACTTTAAAGGCTAAGAATGTTGAATTGTAACTACATCGTGTGAAATGGATCTTAAGAGGAGAGGTTACTAAATATTATGAAATACAAACTCCACTGTGTTTTGATTAACATTTAAAGTGATATGAAACTTGGAACACGTTTTTACAGTCCTTTTTACGCGTATTATTCCATCAGACGCAGTCGCGAATAATAGGATATGACGCCGGTGAAGCCGACGCTGTAGCGTGATCCTCATCCTCATTTTCGTGTGACCCCTGAGGCTGAGGATGAGGATGGCGATGACGCCAACTTTACGCTCGTGCTCCCGGTGCGGGAGAAGCCCGAGTTAGGTTGAAAGGTCAAATGACGTATTTGCGTCATTAAAGTAGGTTCGCTGATTCGTTCGATTGTAACTCTGGTGATTTGGGGTTGCTACTCGGGTTACAATCTAACTCGCCCCTTGTGCAACGCCATGGGAAAAGACGCCCTCACATTTGTGTAATAAGTTGCCGTATCACGCCCAGGCACGTTTTGCCCAAATATGGGCAAGCGCATGCATTTTAGAACAAGCTTCATTCTGGTTACTACGAGCGTTGCTATCAGCAAACGTTCCATTCGTAAACAACTTGAAAGCCAGCGCGAGATTCGAACGTTTCCTCTGTCCTGATCGTACGGGCGACAGTGAATTAGCAAATTCGGGTGATATTCCTTTCATATTACGTGATCTGAGCTTCTGAAGGCACTAAATCCTGGACTGAGATGTTGAGTTAATATAATCAATATGTGCTGTAAAATTGAGTTTGTTGTCTAAGATAGCACCTAAATATTTGAATGTAGTAACCCTTGCTACTGCAACATTGTCATTCACTTACACAATTTTGAAAAAAAAAATTCTCAACTTCACTGAAGTAGATGGTATCAGAGCTCGATAAATCTACTGACGCAGAATCATCGAAATACTAGACAAGTGGAGTGGATTAATTTTTACCGCATGAACCGTTTGTGTTAAGTGTAAATAGAACTGAGGATAGAAAAGGTACTCTGTGGAGCTCCAGGACAGGTAGACCGAGAGATTGAATAAGCCAACCCATAGCGAACCCTTTTGGAGGGATTTACAATAAAATCAACTATCCAAAGTTCAGGGCTGACACTAAATCTAAATGGTTTTGTCCCATGAGGTGGGGTTGGATTGTATTAAAAGCTGATGAGAAATCAATAAACAATAGGCACATAAATGTCGCGATATGTTAAGGTTAAATGTGCCCTGGAAAATAACAATTAGACTGTGAAATTTTTCAATACTTTTCTGATCAAACACTTGTAGGGCTCATTTTAAAAGTCTTGGAATAAGAAAAAAAATTACGTTGATTTTCAAAAATCAAAACTTCGATTTAGACTGTAGAGTTAATAAAGGGATATTGGCCTTTTTGAAATGCAAATATAAGTAAATGTTTGGTATTTTTACTCATATTAGTATTTATATAAATATCAAAAAGAGCTTATATGGTGAGTCGATGGCGTCTGTATGTCTGTCTGTATGTATGTGGGTATGTATGTGCGGATGTATGTCCGTCACACGCAAAGGCTCCCATACCGGCGAAGCTACCATTTGAGTATTTGGTGTACAGGTAGATGCAGGGGTTGAGATGTGACGTTGTTCAAATGAACATGTCAGTGTCAAAAATATGCAAATGAGGGAAGAAAAGGGGGGAAATCCTACAAATGTGCAGGAGTGGTGGCAGTAACTGAAACAGCCCACACATCTGAGTAAGAGATTTTTGACCTTTAACCTATTTGTATGCAGGGTACCTATTATGTGTGGGAGTGGGGGCAGTAACTGAAACAGCTAATTAGTCATTTCCTGTCATTGTTCATGAACTGTGACATATAAACAGACCTGCTCAAACCATAGACACTGAACAGATAGAAGCAACACTTATTGTTGATCTTTGGTATGTACCAATTCTGATCAAATTTGAGCGACAACGTATATAATTGCGGTATTTGTTTTTCTCTGGTACCACACTTTGCACGACGAACCCTGATTTTAATCTAGATATGGTAATAGAATCGTTGAAGGTTTTCGTTAAGGAAAGTTTGAGTAATAGTTTAAGTCTTTTATTTCTGCGGCGCACAATGCCTTTAGCATGCTTCATTCAAAAGCTATATGACTCCTCCACCGAATTCAATACCAATAATTCCTCCATATCTGAACGTACCATGGAAAAAGATAATGACATCCAAACTGGAGATATCAAGGGAAGATATATCAATATTACCAATCCAAAGCTTTCTTCTACTCTCCCGAATACTAGGAGTCGCAGAGAACAGAAAGCCACGGCCATTTTGTTTTGTTTACAGTCTGGTAGTTGCCATATCAACAGGTATGGTGCGCGAGTAAACAAACCAGTGCATCTTAAGTGAAGGACAGCTGATAGTATTAACGAACTTCCAGACCGAGAGGCGTTCACACTGTGTCTGCATATGGTCCACTAAAAGCAACAAATACATGGTGGAAATGTATACTCGTGGGAGATATGCGAGAATGTAAATCCTTCTTTCTTGTCTCTAATTTAAGGTTCGGTATTTTCTTTACAATGCAGATGTTGATTTGCTTGAACTTAATGTGGCTTCTCCTTCACCTCGTTGCATTGCCTTTATTAAACGCAAAAAAAAAACATTGTAATTTAATCTCATACCATATCTCCTCAAAGAAGGGTTTTACCGTGCTGAATCTGTCACATTGCATGCGAAAGAAAGTGTGTACATAGACATGATTCTCTGTAATTTAACGGTTTATTTAATAATACAAGATTGAAAAAAGTGTCTACATTCAGCTATGATAAAGAATTCGAATTTGAATGAAATGTGCAAATTACCAACACTTCTAAGTTCTATGTTAACTCCTCGGAACTTCACGATGACGTAGTCATTGTAAACCTATGAATCGCTATCAATTAAGCATGGGATACTATATGATCCTCTGAAATTGCTCAATTCGGACATGTTAGGCTGTAAACAAAAAATATATACAAAGATAAATTAATGATTAAAAAGATACGTGTATATGAATAAACACACAGAAACGTATACATAATAAATAAATATGTAACGCGGATAATGCATACATACATATAAATATTTGATATTCTGCATTTTGTGTGAATATACATATATATATACATATATATATATATATATATATATATATATATATATATATATATATATATATATATATATATATATATATATATATATATATATATATATATATATATATATATATATATATATATATATATATATATATCAGCGAATTAGTCAATCAATAGTGCTAAATCCATTAGGACGTATCTTTGAAGGCAATGAATGAAGTTTACACAGCCTGGCGTCGCCAAAGAGCAATACCTCGTGAAGTATCGTTAAAACTTGATAATAAGGGGAGTAAGATTTCAAAGGATTTAACCAGTTTTTGCGTACAATGGTAACAACAAATTAGTGTCAAAATACTTTTCGTCGATCCATAGCACTGAATGTTCAGAGTTTTACTTTAAGCTCACTTGCGAAGGGCATATATTTACGAGACCAATTTCGTGACAAACATAAACACATTCTCCATCGTAAACACCCCCCCCCCCCTTGTGTCGATATGGAATTGTTTCAACTACAAAATGAAATTTTGAACACGATCATTCTTAAAGTAAATGTATCTTCAGCAGACTTCAAAGTGTTTCCTTGCCTTTGAAAAACAGTCAATTAATATCCGCACTTACCTAAGTAACCATGTACTTCAACTTCGCACAACGTAAGATAATTGTTTTGTCCTTCTAGCTGAACAGAAACATAGCGCCCTCTGGTATGAGGGCTGCAAACAAATCTGATAGTGGTCCATCTGGCTGTTTGGTAGCTTGTTACAGTGCTGCCACATTTAGAGTTGCTCATTAAGTAACTGCTTGAGCCAAAACGTACAACGGCTCCCACCAAACGCTCAGCTAAATGTGTAAAAGGGAGAAGGAAAGTTGGTAAACATATGCACCACCTGCAAGAATATGTGGGTCTTCGATCAGTCGACTAAGCAGATAATGGCTTTATATTACTTAATATATTCAGTTCAACTTGACTGATCGTGCTACCAGCATATGTTGTCATACACGGTGCCAAACAGTGTCCTATGGATTTAATTTGTGAGTCAGATTCAAATCCCTGTACAGCTTAAGGAAGACTCTTCGCCGAATTCAAAGAAATTCTCCTATGTATTGGATTGAGAGGTGCTTTCACATTTACATATCAGTCTTCGTTTTGTGCCAAGTTTACAAGAAATCAGTCAAAAAATGTCTGAGTATCAATTGTTGACATGGAAATAAAACCAGAACAAAATAGCCATGAGGCAACCATATTGGATGATACCGCTAACTAATTTGACGTCCATGTTTCAGTCATCATGTGTTGTCCTTGTGCAAAATCTGAATGGCACCAGTTGAGGTATGTCTGCATAATGCCTTTAAACATGAGGAAGCTGGAAACAAACTGCCCTCTTGGTAACCATTTTGGATTGTATCACAAAACCAATAGGCGTACGTGTGTATGCCGTAGTGTGTTATCCTTGCGCCAAGTATTACAGAAATCAGCTGGTTTGTCTGAAATATCTCAGTTGGCGCATGGACGCATACACGGACGCAATGCAAGCACGGACGTCTAGTAAATTAGTGTCGCCCCTATGGGCAAAGCTAAACCGTTGCCCTGCAGCACAACTTGTTCAGACCTGCATCGAAACGGGAAACGCACGCCCATATGCTCAGCTGGTGACGTTTGACCAAAATTAGTTTTAAACCGGGTTTTCTATCCGAGAGCCGGACATTTTCGTCTACTTTTTGTCTCACGTAATTTTGATCATAACATAGTGACTATACAACATTTAATTACTGGAAACTTTATACTTGAAGAGATGATCAGTCTAGCTCATGTTAATACAATGGTAGTAACAACGGGTGATAAGTGTGAAACCGTTTAACCCCTTCTAATAGCCTTGATTACGAATGTAAAGATATCTAGCCTTCTTACATCTGAAACTTTGAACTGACAAGTAAGGTCTACGAATATTATCTACACTGATGAACTGACAAACATGATCAAATTTGTAGGGATATGTCAGCGTTGTACGAGTCAACACAAGTATTAATGTTTCACCATATTACACCATCAAGTGACAAGTGCCAATTATTTTCAAGGTTAACTTATAACTTACCGCAGCAGTCCCGGCGATTTGTGACGACCACTTCGTCAACAATGTATGTATTCAGAAGATCCACTCGCCACCATTGGTTGTATTGATGTTCAGTGAGAGTACAAGATAGGCCTGACCAATAGCTGTTTCTGTTTCCATCGACAGCATTCCCTGCACCAGCTGGTGTCGATCGTGTGTAAAGACTGCTTTGATAGGCAGGTTTTCCAACCGCTACATTTGGATAAACTGCGACTGTTTCGTATGAGACAAATATGAACAAGAAATTAACTCAACAACTGGTGAATGACTATGCCCGTATAAATAGGCAAAGAGAAATGTGGAAAAAGCAAGTTTACATCATGAATTATTGGAAAAGTGTTGCAGACCTACGTCTCAAACCTTCAGTGCATCGCCACTATGCACCATCTGAGAGTGTAGCAGGAGGCACTTTTTCAGACCTACATTGAGCTCCTTACAACGGCCAGGTCTCCAAATGCAATGAAGCGCTTTCACTATCACTAACATGATTCAAAAGCAAAACAAATTAATAGCTCGCCATGTAAGTTGTGATAGCCCAGTTAAAGATTTGAGATGTGAGACAACTAGACGCATTTTTATTTTTGGGTGGGGGGGGGGGGTTGATTGGGGATTGGAATACACTTAAGTTTTCATAAGTTAAGTATGTTGAATCTACAGTGCGTTTCACCTAGGTACTGCAACTCAGCGTATGAGACGGACACATTTCACCTACGACACAAACGATTAGCTTGGGTATCACGACACATTTCAGAGTAAACTACCCCTTGAGTAAACAAGCGTAGGGCCACTGCAGTTTAGACTGAGAGATACACTTGATCTACTTCGAGATCGGACATGAACCTCATATGTCAGTTGTCAACGCAAGAAAAGTTAAAGTTTCGTGTTAGCGTTTTATTTCGAGAGCAGATGTTTCTGTTGAGAAAACCTTCAGCTTCAACTCTTTGCTGAAATTGTAAAAAACAGTTACATTGCAGATCAAGTGTATCTCTCAGTATAGACAGAGGGGCTGCGCCATGCTGGTTTACTGTAATTAATTAATCAATTAGTTTGTAGCTTTGAAATGTGTCGTGATAGCCAAGCTAATCGTTTGTTTTGTACGTGAAATGTGTCCGTCTCATACGCTGAGTTGCGGTGCCTAGGAGAAACGCACTGTAAATCTTCCGTATGCCAATCTCAAGTTTGAGCTTTGACCATTTAAATACCAAATTTAAAACAAAATGGCTGCTCTTTTGAAAGAATGATCTAATTTCCATGTAACCACATCTGGTTGATGAATTCTGCCTTGAAATTGGCGTGGCCTTGACTTTGCAGTGGACACTGAACCAATGACCTTTACCTTCATAAAGAGTTTGGACCTTGCGACATATTGAATTTTTATGTAATTATTTCTAAATACGCAAGAAATACTGGCTACGGCAGGATGAGTTATTAAACACATATAAGGGATATTTCAGTGAAGTTAGCGATGAAGAGCAGTGGAAATTTATGTTGAACACTTAAAAGATAAACGTTCAAAATTAACTTTTGCATACCACAGATTTGGATTCAGCATGGTTGAATTGTGAAATGTAAAGGGTATGCAAAATTTTGTCAAATATACTTCTGAAATATTGTACAGTGGGAGTTATTAAACATCCAATCAGATTGTGGAAAGAAATATATTATGTAGGCCGAGACTTTTTTCCTTGAAAGAAAATTGATCATATTATTGCAGTACAGCGTTTCTTCCTTTTCTAAAATGAAGTACACAACCATTTCTTATATGGATGGGATTGCGAGACGATAAAAATTATTTTATGAAAATGGCAAATAAACGTGTAAAAAATGCGACACACACTTTTCCACACGTTTTCTAATCAAAGAATCCTGCCTGGTACATCAACAAAGATATACTCACGCTGTCGTAAGGTTGTAACTTGACCCTGCAGACTTGCTATTTGTGCATTCTTCGCTGTTAACCCATGGCGGAGATTCGATATTTGTCGATTTTTTCCTGTCATTTGTGCATCCCTCATTGCTACCTCATACCGGAGATTAGATATTTGTCGATTTGCATATGTCACCTCTCCGAGGCATTTGGTTAAATTGGCGTCTCTTCCTTCAAGTGACGCCCGCTGTCTCATGAACCGCAACTCTAGGTCATCGACGCTGTCCTGAATTGACCCTAATGCATCGGCGACGGTCGCATCGTTCGGTAACGTGTCCACCCTTCTTTCTAGTTCCTTCATCGCCTCTCTATCAGCCTTGAGAGTTTCGTTGAGCTGGTCTATTATATTCCCATGACTTTCCTGTTGGAAGACTATGGTCTCCTTTTGATCTTCCGTCAAGTCGATTCGATGTCCAAGTAATTCAACGTTGGCAGCAACCTCGTGGACAGCTGTCACAAGTTGTTCAACTTCTGGACATGAGCAATTCTCGCTGCTTTGGAAATTCAACACATAGGCACACACATCTGATCTGTAGCAGTAGTTGCCATTTGATGTGCACTCTCTGTTCATCATCAGAGCTGCAAATACGGATGTTACATCAAAGGAGGTGAGGAAGGCAAGAGCAAGCACAAACCTGAACATGCTGCTGGGTGACTTCGGACGAATGAATTGCTGATGGAGTGGTGAAGTATTGTTCATATATAGTCACACTGTATATAACCTAACTGTACTTGCATAATTTCGTGATTTTACAGCTGTCAAATTTACTGTCGTTTCACAAGCCATTTCACAAAATTTATGACCACAATGCCATTGAAACATTTATTATTGCTAACGAAGTAAAGTTTTAACGACTATATCAAGAGCCGGGGGCATGACTCTTGACGACCATGATGGCGTCGTTTTTCGCCCAGAAACATCTTGTCACTACATCCCGTGTTTGGAGTGCCTTCTCTCCTGAATGGATGAATAAATAAAGCGTCATAATTGATGCAAGTACCAAACAGACATTAAATAATTTAGTATCTCCGAGATATATCTGATGTAAATATCTATTTTGCATTTTGTCAGGTGTCTTCTATCTTATCATAAACAGCGTGTCAAACAGGTTACAGAGTATAAAACAATCGAGACAGAACATCTTCGGTTGTTATTGTAAATTGAGACAAATGGCTCGAGACGAAACTTCAGTGAAATGTGAGAATTGCCTTGCTTTATCATTCTATTATTCTATCGCAGACATGATTATTGGCTGGCAGAGAAATGAAGTATTGAATGACATAAAAACAATTCGCGAATAACATTTTACTTTGTCTGTCATCAGGATATGGCATACGAAAGGTTGTCGGGATGCATGAACAGAGCTGTGACTCTCGGTCTTCAAAGTTAACACAGTTTTATTCTTACTTTTTAGATGTTACATATTGACAAAGATGTTTACAGCACAGCCCGCTGATGATAAAAGGCTGCTATACCAAGATTACTACAAAACTTTATGCTCTCTTAGATTAATTATGATTGCATATTCGATCCGGCCCGTTATAACAACTCATGGCAAAGCTTAAGTATACAAAGAAATCTAGAAACAACAAGTCATCGTCTATGACACTGTCCCCACTTGTTAATGGGTACTTTGACTACAAGTCCTAGAAGATGACAGAGTCACGTTCATTAATTGAGATACAGATGGCCCAGAATGAGTTTTTACTACAGGTATGGTTCAACTGTTGAATTGATCAAGTGATATCTGAAGACAGTATTGATGGCAAATAGCAATAGTAATGGCAGTGACAGCCTTACGAAACTAAGTATTTCAGTGGAATTGGGTATTTCAATGTGCCACGAATGCAATCATGTATGAAAGTCGTTTTTAAAATTCTGACCACAGGACAAACAGCGTCTAATAACTTGTTGTTAATATACAAAGAAAACATAAGTCCGGTGTTGCTGACAGCTAAGCTAAAAAAAGGGTAGTGGGACAATAGCCTTCCATAAAGTTTGTGCGAGGTACAAATATCAAGGCAATCTGGCTTTAGGTTTGGGTTGTAGCATTTTGACAGAGTCGCTCCTTTTTACCTCATTTTGGATGTTTTTGATACAAACATGTTTGTTTGAACAAATTCACAAGTCCAGCCAGTGATGCATCAACACTTCAAATATTGAGGCGGTAGCAAGCTAATATGGGGTGTTTCACTTGGTTGCTAATTTACCATCAAATTGGTGTTGTTTGTCGCTGTTTCCGATTAACATATATGTGCCCGAATTCATAGGATTTGCTCACGTAAAAATTTATTAGTTGTCAACATGAAATATATCAACCTAAAGAGCGACGAAAGTTCGGTTTGTATGTATGAGGAAGTTTATTTACAGAAAGAAGAGCGCTGTTTTGACATATTTTCTTCTACAGGAAAACTTCATCTTGTAAAGATGAGAAACAGCGATCACATAAAAAAGTTTTAAAGGAGGATGAATTCCCTCATCTGTCGTGAAAATGAACATAATTAACATAATTTTATAAAATTGGCATCAGCTGTACCTTCAGAAAGTTTGGTTGGTGTATCATCTGCACTTGTTTCGTTCTACTCCCCCGGGCCGCAGCACGCTAGAATAACAAATTCTCTTTCGGCAACAAAATCTGTTTATGTGTAAAGACCATTATCATTGTTATTGATGACTAGTGAATTCTAGTCCGGACCTGAATTCAATTTTAAATAATAACAATGCTGACTGTACACATACGGCTGTGTTGAAAAGCTAAAAGCAGTCTCCACTTTTCATCACACTTTAGGAGTAGAACAAGAAACTTCAGTAGATTCACAAAACAATATCACTAGAAAAATAGCCATAAGTCATACAGTTAAGTAGCTTTTAATCTGTGACTTGTGATGATTGTATAATAGATGATGAGAAAAGGGAATCTGTTTATATGTCGGGGTATTTTCACTTTTTACAGTTTTGAAAGTTTTGTTCTTATATTTGTATCAGTAAGTTTAAAAATAGATCTTCAATAAATTTCAAATAAGTTGAAGGTATGTATACAGATTTAATATATGAAGTTCAAAAATATGTTCGTGTTTACATGTATATCAAGTTTCACCCTTTTTTTCTATTTGAAGATGCTAGGTGACTTAGGTAACAGTACTATGACTGAAAGTCAAAATGTCCCTGAAAGCTGTGTTGAGAAATTGTTTTGTTTTCACAGAACCTGATGTTTGTTCACTATTGTCTCTTCTGAAAAAACTGGAAGACTTGTACATTTAGTGAAAGGCAAGTTGTGTATGACCATATATTGTGGTATAATTTGTATGTAATACACTTTCATGATCCCCTTGTGACCTTTACATCCTGGCATTGTTGTTGGAATGGATTTGCTATTTTGAATTCAAACTCTGCAATAGTCAACCATACTATTAATTTTTAGCAGGTTCTTGAACATGAATCGGTTTTCTTTGTTAACAAGGGAGAAACGTTGATTGTTGCATGATACCATACTGACAAAGTGCCAGGAAGTTAGGTCACTCTTGGGTCATGCAAATGACCAAATCTCACCAATAAATCAGAGTTGTTTACTGACAGCCCAGTCAGAGTGTGTATTCTGTTCCATTTGTGTTCTATAAAAAGTGACGCATTGTGATTTCCACTTTTCAAAAAAAGGGGTACTCAAAGGGGTCTCCCACAAGTTGATTTCAGTACGGCTATCAACAACTGCCATTGATCATTACAGCTTTAAGATTGAAAGTTTGGTTTCCTGTCTCTCTTAGAGTATGCCGCAAAAGCTGCTGACTGTAATCCTTGTACTGTTTCATAAAAGCAAAGGTACTTTTTTTTCTATTGACGCACAGTACAAAGAAGCTGGAGCCTTTCGTTTGATCTTGGTTAATGCCTACAGATGTCAGATAGTACCAGTGTGTTAATTACATGTTCTTAACAATAAAGACACATAGATATACAATACAACTTATTTTTTCGACTTTTTATTTAAGGGGCAACCGAACACGTATCGCATATTAATCAGAGACACGTTCGTTTCGAGTCCCTCTGTACGCCCCAGAGTCTTTTCAAAAGGCCCAAACATACCCATAATATTTTCAGTTGTCCCCTCAGTTCTCCCCCCTCCAAAGGTGTTTGAGAACACAACCTTAAAAATCGGAAATCAGTTGGAAGGAATGGAGAATTCGTTACTTGGGAGGGGTTGAGGAAGGCGTTACGGAAATAATCAGAAAAAATGCTTGGAATATAGTCAAAACTATTATTAACTTTGAATTTGCTAAGATCAATCTCATGTATACAGTTGACAGGAATGGCCAATTGCATCGTAGGACGTGTGTGTCTGTTCAGGTAGGACGCACCACGAATGTGAGAGACTTAAACTTTTGTTCAAACTTTCCTGAATGAAACTTGCAACCAATTTTTTACCAAATCAACAACAGAAGTCAGGGGTCAAAGTGCAAAGTTTGGAATTAGCGAAATAAATTACCCAACATTTTGTGATATTTGAAACTCAAAACGGCCGCAATTCGTGTATTAACTCATCAGTAGGGATTACATTTCAGATTTTCGAAAAACTAAGATATTGAAAGTTTTTTCTTTCTCCAAGAACTTTAGAATGAGGCCCCACAAATGGTAGATCAGATAAAAATTAGAAATGTTTGAGCTAGCTGTCCCTTCGGCACTTTAAACCGTCCTCTTTTCAATCAAGAAAGAAAATCAGAGGTCACTGTGCAAAACTTATTTACGGAGAAAAGAATTTATCGATGATGTTTACCGACACTCGAAATTCAAAATGATGGCCGTCATCCCTATTTTAACTCTATGGGAATATTTTTTATTTCATTTTCATTTGTATTTTATTGCTCAAACTCCCAAAATGTGCTGTTCCGATTACACTGTTTTCAAAAATAGGGTAGGTAGGTAGGGATTTTTTTTTTCATTTTTTTTTTATTTCTGAATGTGCTTTTTGTACGCGTTCAAACAAACTACCAGTGAACAATTTCCTCATGAAACGCACTCAAATTGAAAACTAATATATTAAAATAAAATATAGATCAGTAGAATTGAAGTGTGTGGTTTATTAGACTGCCACTGAAATTGATGTGGCCGAATTACAATTCTTTGACAGGAAAGTGAACTGTTTATCCACAGGTAAGTCTGACTTGTAAGAACTGACACAACACAATATTTACTGTCATGATCAACTATTTATTCTTTCCAAAATTTTTCCAAAATTTTCGTAAATCCTCAGCTTTTTGCAGTTGCTCTCAAGAAAAACGAACGTACTTTACGATGAAGCTGTTTGTAGCTTTGCCAACCTGTACATTTGTCTGCTGTACTTCCAACCACGGCCCAGCAGCATCACTGGCCCGTTCAACTCGAATAGAGTACATTTTACATTCAGAAAAACCTGGATGGTGTACCTCCAAAATTTCTTCGAATGTTCGGTTCTGTTTAACGGAAGACAAAATCTACCTTTCTTCGCCATGATCGCATTTGCGAAACGAAATTGAGTACACGTTATGTGCATCGCGAGTCGCCATTTTGACGAGGCCTGCTATAAGAATGACGTCATAGTTCTCGCGTCATTCGCGCGATTCGTCGCGTGATTTCATGCGTTTCCCGTTTTTTTATATCGTTATTTTTACTTCCGGGTTTATGAAGCTCTAAGAAGTCTAGGGTCGGGGGATAAAATTGGTTTAGATCGGATAATCGGAACAGCACATTTCTTTGGGGGGGGGGGGGCTCATCCAACATGCGAACCAAATTACAGGATGAGGAACTCATAACCCAGTGCCCACTGGAATTATGAGTGAACAGCCTTGCTTAAAGGCACAACACCAACAGTCTCGAACTCACCATCCTCCTACAGTGAGTCGGGCACTCTAACCACTACCCACGGTGCCTCCATTAGTAACACGGGTATACTGCCGGTGAATATTGTATTTATTTCATGAGCTTTAAAATGGGACTCAACAGGTCGCAGACCAAACATCGTATTGTAAACTTTGGAGAATCTGAAGAGCTGTTCTCAAGGCGCATTCTACCGTAAAGGTATGCAGTCACCTGTAATCTAAATATGCCCATATATGGTAAAAGGGGCGTTCTTTGGTATTCAAAATGCCCATATGAGGGCGCTGTTTTTTAAAAGCGGCCTCCCGCTTAAAATCTGTGATTGGTTAGATTTTCTCTTTCCATTTTGACTGTGGCACAATTTGAACTGGTGATAGTAAACCTTTAAAGAGCATTGTCCCCGATTGATTTCTTAAAACTTTGTCCGCGCGAGTCTGCTCGCCTCAAAACAGTATACGCGTTGAGTCCCGTTGGGAAATTTGACAGTAACACTAGATCAAGTACTGCAGAGATGCTTCTAATCTCATGAGGTCAACGGCCATGCGTTGGTTAATGTTGAAATTTGGACCGATGGCCCCATTCAGCGCTGCATTGTTTTTTATGTATATATTACAACATTGAACTAGGAAGCGGGAAGTGAACGAGACACCAGGAACATTTGAACGAAGACGGGATGCGCTTGCTTGAAACGTATCTATGAACTGTTTGACAGAATTGTCTACTTATACAAAAAGATTTACGAAGCAATAGTTTGATTGCAATGCGGTGGTCCAGAACAGTCGCAACGATTAGAGTGCGTAATTAAAATTTTATGATGAAACTGGTTTTGAAAGTGTACGGAAAAATTTCATACAGTTAGTATCCGGGTTCACAGCGTGTCCTGTGTTTCGCTTCCTGCTTTCTGGTATAATGTTGTAGTAATTATATATACATGAAATGTATATTTACATCAAAACAATGCAACCCACTATGATAGGATAAAAAGATCGTCAGATTACTAAAAGTCGACATAAAAATCACAGGCGGCTTTGATACAGTGTGATTTTGAGAGCCAAAATGTACAGATGTTCGTTTACAGCGGCGTTTCTGCTCTCATGCACCAGTTTCATCCTTCTTGGTTCCACCGCTGCCCAGTACGTGCAAGAGTGTACACATGGCAATGACTACTGCCACCGGCCTGGAGCCTGCTCCCGCGTGTTCACCACCCTGGTCGGTGAAAGTGGCGAGTGCCAAAGCATGTCCCGGGTTTTGACGAACGTAGACGATACAGTGAAGAGATTCGAGGAGCTGAACGACCAGCTGGAGGGCAACAGAGAAGACTTGACACTATTGAAGAACAGGAAGACAGCGTTTTGCTGTCGATAAGTCAGCTGAACGAGGAAAGGAAGGCACACAGACAAGCTATCCACGATTTGGGTAGAAGAGTGGACGAATTACAGAGTGAAAATGCTTATCTGAATTTTCTCGGAAGATTTCACGTATTACAATATCGAATCGTGAACCAAACAAACGGTACGTTTCGTCGAGTGACAAAGGCCACTATGCCTGGCGTTTTACTCGACTCAAGCTTTTTTACAATAAGTCTACGCTCATGTGTCTGTCTGTCTTTCTGTCTGTCAGTATGTATATGTATTTATATATGTCTGTCTGTCTGTCTGTCTGTCTGTCTGTCTGTATGTATGTATGTATGTATGTATGTAGTATATATGTATGTATGTATGTATGTATGTATTATGAATGTATTAAATTCTCTCTCTCTCTCTCTCTCTCTCTCTCTCTCTCTCTCTCTCTCTCTCTCAGTGTGTAGTGGAAGTGAATGGCATTACTTCCGCCAAAAGTGTTACTATTTAGGAGGACAAATAACGCCGTACACATGGAATGAAGCGCGACTATTCTGCAAGCGACTAGGAGGTCAACTCGTTGTCATTAATGACGGTGAAACTACTGAGTTCCTCAATGGTAGGTGACTCATAATTCTAGTTTTCGTCTCTCTGGGAGCCTTGAAAATTGGTGCACATGTTACCTTGGATGGCCTGATGTGAATGTTTACAAAATGTGACTATATCTGCTTGGAAGCTTTGTAAGGCTATTTGTTTAATTTGTTGTCAAAAAAGATATGTTTCAAAACTAAGCATCGAAAGCTTTGAAATGGGATATCTAGTTGTGACAAGTGCAAATATGGTGAAACCCGCAGTGTTTTAAGGCTACCGTGACCTTTGTGATTGTTGGGCAAAAGGTCTATACAACTCATTCGACAGCTTTGAGGTTTAGTTTACTTGTTCTCTAGGGAACAATCTAGTTGAGATGCATGTTTGAAATTTGGCATGTAATGTTTTTCGGAGAATTTTTGTAATTTGTCATCAGAATATCATAGCCTTCAAAGTACATGTACTTCTTTGACGTTGTACGATTTGGCCTGTAACTCTCTTCGGATAACCAATTGCAAGCTCAGGTGTCATCAAGTCGTGAGGAAATCTAGAAGTTTCCATTTTGAAGAATATTTCTGCTCAAAATCTTAATATCGAAAACTGCAACTTTAGCATTTTCCTTCAAGTCCCGATTGATGGCGTAGTTTAGATATGTGCAAATCGTGATGATATCTACTATGTATGTAAGACTTTTATTACATGTGAGTGCAAATCAGTGCATTGATTTGAATAGCATCATCCGGGGCTTTTTAGCGGGCGTGTGAAGAATATTTTCATTGTTACCTGGTCCGGTGAAGCCTTTCGACGTTTTCGACGTCAAAGTAAACACTTAACGCCAGATGTAAAATATCCATACACGCACTGCTATTTTGTCTTTCGTTAAAATATGTTTGATGCTGGTCGATAATGGTAACTAAATACCATACAGCGTTAACTGTGAAGAGGCATCTAATAAAAATATTATTGCCTGAATGCGTGGGTTTATGTGCCATCGCGCCATGGGACAATGTGCCTTCATGGCGTCGGGCAAATTGTCACCTGCTCTCGCGCACATAAACCCATGTATTCTGGCAATAATATGTAGTACGGGACCAGGAAATGTTCCATAGTTTTCAAGAATTTTTTATATTTATGTTGTAAACCAAGGAAGCGACAGTGTAATTCACGCTCGTTCTTTAGATTGACGTCATCAACGGCATTTAGAATTGTTGGCTACGGACGAATTTTTTACCAACTTATCCATTAGTAAATGGGTCATTCAACAAAGTGTAACATTACTAGGGGAAGTACAAAAATATACCGGTTGAATGGCAACCAAGCGATTGAATAGTTGAATGAATGAATGAATGAACGAATGAATGAATGAATGAATGAATGAATGAATGAATGAATGAATGAACGAACGAACGAACGAACGAACGAACGAATGAATGGATGGATGAATGAATGAATAAATGAATGAGGTTTTGTTTGCTTTTTATCGTTAGTCTGACCGTCATTTTATGACCATGTGCATCTTTTAATTACTAGAACTAATTGGTGAAACCGAGTCAAAGGTTTGGATTGGTTTAAGTGATACCGATATCGAAGATCAGTGGAAATGGATCGATGGCATCCGAGTGAGTAAAATAAATTATAGACTCTCCCTGAAAGCTTTATTTACTTTAAAGTAGCTAGATATTCTACCAATCATATAGAAAGGCTAGACTTACACCCGCCTTTACCAGCGCTGAGGTTGTTGACGAGAAATAAAAGTCTTCAGCGTGCTACATTAACTGCCCTCAGTCTGAAAGATAAGTCGCCTAAACGATCTCTCCACGATTCCCTCCACTGAAGAGCGCCAACACGTGGCAAGATTTAAATAGGTACGTCGTGCAAAGAAATCCGGTATTGCTAATATGAGGCCAGGGTACAATGTTCATGTTACATTGGCATATCTGTACGTGGCAAATATCATGTATAGATTACACACTGTTACACATGCAGAGGTAACGAGTCAGCCGTCACTGTTTCGACTGCAACAAATCCGGTATGCGCTAAAGAGACGGCTTCCCTTTCAATGTCAGATTTCCGACCATTAGATGTGTTGTTATCAATTGGTGTGTTGAACTTATTTATTTCGCCTTATTTTCATCAATTGGTTTCCAGTCAAAAAATGCCGGTAGCAGTAAATCGAATTCACACACTTTTGGTTGAAGACAGAAATAAGAAAGACTATTTATTAAATTAACTGAACAAAGAAAAATCCTGTAAAAATATGTCCACAAATTAAAAATTGATATAAAATACAAAGCAGTTTTAAACTCGTATGAACAATATTTTTTAACTGCCTCCTTTAAACATTGCCGACATGGGCTGCCTTGTGAGTTTTGAAATTGGACAACCTTTGTTACAGGGCCGAGAGTTATGGTATCAACACGCGGGAAATGTTGTTTACAATGTTTCGTTTTCAATTATTAGATGAATTACACGAACTGGGAGCCGGGTCAGCCGAACAATCTTGGAAGTGGCGAGGACTGCGCAAGTCTGAAAAGTGGCAAGTGGTCCGATGACGACTGTTCATCATTTCATCGTTACATTTGCGAAAGACAGAATGGTAAGATATTTTTTAGTATTTTTCAGTATTATAGTTTTATTTTAACATTTTTACCTGAAGTTTCACTATATGTGTAGTTTTTGAAAGACATCAGGACAGTAAAGAGTACAAAAAAGCCATATATATATATATATTATTTTTATTGTTGTTGTTGTTGTTCACGGACTGAAGACAGAAAAGAGCATGACAAAAACAGTTTTAACTGAATTTTAAAAGAAAATTGTTCATTCTTTTTTTTCAGATTAATTGCAACCAGAGGAAATTACACAGTGTCAATCGTCGCGGAGCTATATATTTAAATTGCATGTTTTGATCAATTTGCTTGAAGTCTTAATGTCAACGTTGGACTTTTGTTTATTTGTCCGTTTTTCCTAGGTTGGTGGTAAAAATTCTGTTATCACCGATAATGAGGCAACTATTTCGGGTGGATTTTTTTCTGAACGCTCTGTTTTACCTTTAAAGACGATGACACTGGAGATATTCGAATGTTATGTGAATTGTAAGCATTATATATGTCTTAAAATGCAGAATAAAGTTAGTATCTTTAGAAATTTCAGGCATACTTCCCGTTTATTTCCAAGCACTACCCTGACTTCATTCAAAGTGAAGATATAACCCTTTAATAATATGTATGTATGTTATGTTCAAATCATTCCCTTCGACGCGCATACTGCCTTGAAAAAAAATGACATTTCCCTGTACGTTGTAAACTTGGTCGGTCGACTTTTTTGCTGTTGTCTCTCTTTGACTAATGCTACCACCCTTAATAGTTCTTATGATGCGTAAAAAATAAACATGCAGTTAACAAGGAAACAAAGAAACAGACAGTGCCAGAATTTATGCATGTAAAGCTCCCGTGTGTATCTGTGCAACATGGGCAAACTGCGCAGTGAAATCCAACCAGATTGGTATATTTAAAGCAGACGGGTACAGCGGCTTCTTGCTTCGAAACTTCTGTCCGAACTGAGACACGAGCGTGACCATATGAATCTCCGGCAAGCTCAACGGCTGATAGGTTGTGTCTTTCCTGAGCTGGACGGAGTTATTTTCCCTCTTTCTGGTTGGACAGGTCTCTTTGATCGGTGCAGGGTTTGACAGAGACCGAGCAAAAAGAGAATGAGCTCACAGAGTGAAATGATAGAAGTCCCGATGTAGAGTCCCAGAGATCCGCCTACGTCACTCAGTATATCTTTCCACTGCAAGACCATCAAATATGAAGAAAAATATTGCATTGGTAGATTGGCCACGAATCATATAATTTCACACAGTTCAAATCACCAGTATGGGATTTCCAATAAAACAATGGGTCAATCGATGGAACACTATTTTTTTTTTAATCTTTTTTAATATTTTATGATTATTTAAGACTCACATCATGAAAGTGATTGTAATTAGTTCTCTATTGATTGTTACGGCTCGCATCTATTGATTGTTACCGCTCGCACATTTACGATTCAGTTAAACAAGCTTATCTCCATGTACCTACCTAAACGAACACATACATAGAAACATATAGATAGGTAGATAGATAGATAGATAGATAGATAGATAGAAGAATCGATAGGTAAATAGAAAAATAGATAGACAGATATTAGATGTTACATACATACATACATATACATAGATACATACATACATACATACATACATACATACATACATACATACATACATACATACATACATACATACATACACACACAGAGGAGAAGTGAAAAGGTCAAAAGTAGACACCATACTCACAGTGTATGATGCACGTTCGGTGGCCGAATTGTAGTTCAATTGAGGAAAGTAGACCTCTAATCGAACCAAATTTGAGCTTATGAGAACGAAGAACAACGAAAAATATTCAGTTAATAGAAAACAAAAGTAATAAATCTCGATTTGAAAAGCGCCAGTGCATGCAAAAACATTGATATCTGTCTACGAAGGATGGTGTAAAAAAGACTTTCCCTTATTCATTTTGCAGTTTTTGTTATTCCTACTTTTCTCTCTCGTTCTTTTTTTTGCTTTCTTTTATCTATCCTTGTCTAGTCGGTCAGGCACTCTACAAGCCCGTTTTATCCAAATATGTATCTTTGTTTGCAAATGTTTCTGTCTGTCCATTTTATTCTCTCACACTCTTTGACACCTCTCATTAAAATAGATCGTGTTTGTTATCTCACCTTGCCGCTTCTTCGTCGGTTATGTCGTAGAGTTTGCTATTTTTCGTGTAAAGTGTCTTCAGAAGATTCGGCTGTAAATCAAAGATACAAACACGATCATTAATTAATTAATAGACCTTTTCCCGGTTATCCCACAATGCATTGCAGTGACTTTATCAAACATCGTATATAAGCTCAAAACAGCGAAAACATGTTGATTTGTTTTGTACAACGGATTGTTAAAGGAGAATGACACAAATTTGCAATACAAAATAATGCCCAGTGTATAATCTAACCATCAGCAACGAAAATATAGGTCAGGATGTACCCTGCCATAGAGTTCTATGATTAACGTAGGCTGCGTGTACCCTACGGCTAAAAAGTTCTATGCGTAACGTACGCTTTGTATACCCTGGCGCGCACTGCATCATGGAACCGGTAAAAGAACTATTAAAAGAGAAGCGAAAGAAACTAAATCATTCACTATTATTCAATAATCTATACCCACACGCATGCTTCATTCCGTAAGCTCCAAAGTCATTTTTTTCGCTTGTGTAAAACATACTGTAGTCAACTTATTTTCAGATTTTTGCAAATTTCTGATGAAAATCTGTAGCTAATGAAATATGATGCCCATCTGGTCCAAAATTACCCACATAATTACAGGAAAAATTGTAAAATTGGTTAAATGTCGTATTAAACTTTTGGTGGGAAAAATTACGGCTCTCAAAGGGTTAAAATTGCATAAAACATAGACACACAGACACACATTTCTTACCAAGTAAACTTTGGCAGGCCACTGAGCATGGGAGAGCGACGTCGAGAATGTGTGTTGACTGAAACGATAATAACGACATAATTATCAAATTATAAAAGAAAAATTTGCTAAGCAATGTGAAATCTTTCTATTTGAGGTTGCCTTGTTGTGTAAAGGTCGATGTGTCTGTGTTTTTTCCTGCCGAAGTTCGCTTTTCACCTCTCCTTCCTGCAACCTGCTGGGGTTGTGAAATATTCAAATATGTTTACAAAAGCTACATAGCACGCTATATACATTCTGCGTACATTATTTCAATTCAATGCCTGCGTGTCAAACCAAATATTTTCATCTGGCTCTTGCTTCGTGCTGGTTGCAATGTAATTCTACAGTGCTACGGACTAGAACAGATTGCGATAATCTTTGGAGGTTTTTTCCAAAAATTTTGGGGAGCCTATATTGTAAAGAAAAGTGTCTAGTGACAGTTCGACTTCAGTCCTGAGTGGTAGTCACTGTTGTCAACCGTATCATATCGCACATAACACATATTGCATATTGCACGTATTGCACGAATCTCCATCTTGTCAAGGCTAGCTAGTAATTCCGCAAGCATTCCTTCGGATAGCGAAGAACAACATAACTTGCTTTCTAGACAAAAATGGTCAAATTATTATCAAAAGGCTCGCCTTTTGTGCAGTAATGGTCGGAACTACTTCTAAGATCATAATCCGCATTCCATTGGTCCCGTACATAGTCTGATTAGACTCGTATATATACATTAATATATTACCATGCCCTGCCCGTCGCACTTGATTTGTAGACCTGAACCACGTGACTGACCACAAATACACAGTAATGGTTTGTTTACCTGCCCGTGAATGTGAATAACAACTCAAAGTATTGTATCTTTACAGCTGAAACGTAAATTATAATCAATCAGAAAGTAAAATGGAGCACTTGTGGGCCAAGTTGAGATACTTTTTTTCTGAAAACATCCCCAGATTTGCCAACTTTTTACAGCGCGCGTGACAGTGCGTCGCGTATTGCTTAGTTCTGGGGCCCCGTTGTCGTTCGCTTGGGAAATTTTCGCAAATTTTGACGGTTTTCTTGCGTTCGTTGATAATATAATGGAAATAACAGACTCCGCCCTGACCATTAACGTTTAATTATGGGCGCGGGCTCGAGGAAAGCCATACATTAACGGGCTCGGCAAGCCTCCCCCGTTAATTTTTGGCTTTCCTCTCGCCCTTGCCATAAGGAAACGTTAATGGTCGGCGACTCGCCCGTCATTTCTATAACATAGTCATGGTTTTTGGGTAGAATTAAGTATTGCGTCGTAGAACTTTTCGCTCATGTGAAGTTGTTGGTTTCTATTTTCAACGTTACGGCCACATTAAATAGTAGAGAGGTTAAGATTTCATCCGTAGCGAGAACGTAACGTAGAGTGGCGACGCGTTCCGTACGCGTAACGTTCTGCACAGATTCGGATTAAGACTTGACCGGCCCTGTCGCTTTGCTTTCCACTTGCTTTCCACGGCAGCAGTAACTGGCTAGCCGAGCAAGGTTCACATGTCTGTATTCACCTAACGATCTACAGTCTACTGAAGTCTACTGAAGTTTATACAAACAATTTCAAGTCGCGCTTTTTTGATTTTATAGACATAAAGCAAGTCCAGATTAAGACGTATGCGTGCCGACTCACACACCCGACTCACACAGTCGCATTGTCTAAAGGATTTTGCTCTGATATCAGGTTAATAGAACACAGAGATAAAAACTTGAAAATACTGAAATTTTACTTTGTGTTTGAAAAACCGTGTAAAGCCACGGAGGTAAAACAAATGACAATGTTAATTTCAGTCTAGACTGAATGTTATCGGCAGTGCAGTGTATGCGACGTCTACCGCCACGCGTGTGCCGTTCGTCTGCGAGTGCACTGCAGGAGGTAATTTTTCCTTTTGTTACCTAAAATATCTCAAAATAAGACGGCGATTGATAAAACCAAGAACAACAATACAAAACGAAAGGAATGTTAGTTTTGATTATCAAGTCTATGGCGAAGCGAGCGTGAAAATCGCTCTCGGAAGAGGTGTACGAGAAAAGTGGCCGTTTCACGTAGAAAACGACTGCCAAACGACAAGAGAACGTGTGACATCATCAGAACATGATGAGAGCGCGCAGAAAGTGATGACGTATCCGTTCCCGTTCCGTTCGCGTATGAAATCTTAACCTCTCTAATATTTTTGGCCGTAACGTGTACGTCTCCGCTCGTCATACCTGTGTAAGAGAATGTGGATTTTAGCTTAATTAATATGTGATTGTGGCTGAAACAATTGACTAAACGTCAGATGTTTATTCTTATTTTTGTTTGAGTTGATCAAAGTGAACAAAAAAATTATTATAATGTGGCAAAGATAAAATATTAATGATAAAAAAGATATATTTAAATTAGCAGGGTACCATTTAATTTGCAACTTACTGGCATTGTGGTGGACAGTCACAGGATATGCGATCGTTATGGAAGTAATATAATACCATTCGTCTGCACATATCTGTAAAAAAAAATCACTGACATACATGAACGTACGAGGCGTTTTAAGGTAGAACGCACCTCAGGGACAGTCATTCGGACTCTCGAACTTTTACAATTCTCTTCTGATATACCACATGTGGGGGATCATTTTAAAGCTCTTGGTGAAACAAAGTTGTTCACCGGCTTAGTTTTTCGAAATTCGAAAATTTTTATTTTTTCCATGGAGTTAACACAGGGATGGCGGCCATTTTGAATTTCTAAATATTGGGTAATTTCTTTCTCTAGTACCAAAATTTGCACTGTAATCCCCTGTCTTTAATTTTGATTTTGAAAGAGAATGATTGAAAGATCCCTTGAGGAAAGTTAGAGCAAATTTGAAAGTTTAAGTCTTTCACTTTCGAGGTACATACTGCCTTAAGGTAGAATGAGCCTCGATCGGTGACAGATATTCGGAGTCTCAAAGTTTTACAATTCCGTTCTTGTCTACCACTTGTGGGGGCTCATTTTACAGCTCTTGGAGTGAGAAAAAATTTCACCCGCTTAATTTCTTTTGTTCCTCACCAGATGATGTTATTTTTCAGCATAGAGCTAACACAGGGATGGCGACCATTTTGAAATTCAAATATAGGGTGGCAAAGACTTGTCAAAAGTTTAGATGTTTCACTTTCGAGACGCAAACCCTCCATAGCAGTGGTGAATATTTCAAATTTCCATATATTTACATTTGCAAGGTTCTAGATTTGAATATAGTGGCGTTTCCAGTGTCAAGGTAGAATCAATCTCTCTCTCTCTCTCTCTCTCTCTCTCTCTCTCTCTCTCTCTCTCTCTCTCTCTCTCTCTCTCTCTCTCTCTCTCTCTCATCGTAGGCCAAAGTTTTGTGCGTGTCTTGGACTTAATTTTTCAACCCATGGTTTATGTAATCACCTTCTGTTTTGTTCAATAACCTGCAGGCTGGAACGCTTTCTCCAAATGTAGTCAGGGCGCAGCCGCAGAAATCTACAGCTGCTCGTTGCAGGCATTCCAGTTGACATTTCTGATCATAAGAACAGAGAAAAAGAGTCGCTTTTTGTGCGTTCATTGTCACTGAAACATTACCGAACAATAATCAGGGACTCACTACTGAGACAATGGTATATGTATTTGTAAGGTAGGATGCGCCTCTTTTCTGATCTATCACTTGTCGGGGTTCATTTTAAAGCTGCTCTTGATATAAGAATAATTTTCATCACATTATTTTTTTCGAAATTTGAATTTTATTTTCCTCCATAGAATTAACACAGGGATGGCGGCCTTTTTGAGTTTTAAATACTGGTAAATCATGGATAATTTTTCTCTAGTACCAACATTTGCACGATGACCTCCGATTATATTCTTGATTTTGAAAGAGAATGGTTGAAATATTCCGCGAGGAAAGTTTCAGCACAAGTTTAAGTCTTTCACTTTCGAAGCGCATACTGCCTTAAAATGACATAAAAATGAGGGGAAAACCTAATTTTAACGACACAAAAGATAAGATGTGTTGAAATTATCCCCTGACGGTTACAAGTATTCGCACTGACGCAGCAGTCCTCAATTCGTGGTTCTCACATAAACGATTGTTGACATTGACTTTTGCTCTCCCTTGAAGCTTGTATAACCCCTAGTAGTGTGCATTATTTAGAGATAAAGCTGACATAAATCCTGCAGATATAACATTGTCTGCGAGGCGTGCGAGAAGGTGGCGCTGTCCTGTACAGAGGCTGCTCTTCGCCATTGCCACATTAAAGCTGGTCATCAAGAATGCACAGTTTCCTCTTCAAATGAAACACTGTGAATCACTCACTTGTGTGCTATATACCGCAGTTCCTTCTCCATTTTCTCCATCTGCGTCTTTTCGGCAATTTCCGTACGATTTGCCCAACCTGGTAACGATGTTCTGTAATAATAGTCGGCGGAATTAAATGCTTACATGTATTGCTGCCATGGGAGCAGACCGGCTATGGCCAAGCAGGCTTTTAGTTCTTTTGAGTAACTATGTATCAAGGAGATGGAAGCAGTGAAGAGTGACCTTATATCGGAGGGTAACCTGCCTGGACACCTTCAGTAAACATGCTTATCTTCCAAGGGTCCCTAATTTGAACATACATACAAAACTAATGAAACATTGCAATCCACGCTTAGCACATTACCATGGAAACAAGAAACGGTGGAATGCACCATAGACAGTAGTTCTACTTGTCAAAATTGATTGATTGACTGATCGAATTGAATTGAATTAAATTAAAGAAAATGTTGGTGGGAGAAGGGTCATGCTTTGGTATATATACAAAACCCGAACGGGAGCGGGCGCTACTCACCTGCGTCAGACCCACCGATGTGATAGTGCCTGGCCTCACTGTGAACCCTTCCTGCACCGGTAGAACTGGCCATCCCGATGGCTTAATAATAACTCGGACGCCTGACTCCTGACTGAACAGACTTAGGTATTCACTTTGTTCGGTAAACAGTGTCATCTTAAGACCTGCAAATTCCCGTTTAGAATATTACAAATGTTGATGTAAGTTTTCTTTTGAATATATGGCACAAGACCACTAATTAATTTCCCATAGGCCATCACAGCAGCGTTGAGCACTTTCCAAATCTAAAACATTCAGGGTCACGAATCATCTTAATAGGTGTTAGGTCAATGTCAGCTTGACTACTGATGAATTTTTCGAGCGGGCAATTGCAAGTCGACGGACATTTTGAGATAACGATGAAATAGAGCCCTCTGTGGTGGTTTTGACAAAATTCAGGCTTATTGTTATGGTTTCTATGGTCCCCAGAACTCCTCATATTACCACTGAATGCTTCAGCCATTATTCACAACAGTCTGCATTTTGTTTCAGGCAGAAAAATATCTTTACAAAAATTCTTGACATTAAAGTTCCAACTAAACAAGCATCCATGCAGGTATCAAAACTTCAAGGTCTGCACTATTTTTCTTCCGAACTACCTTCATAACGAACCCGGAAGTGAATCAATGGTCTTGTGCCATATAGTAGATTATGAGTCACCGGAATAATATTGCCTTGTTGAGCACGTATGTCGAGCATATGGCATCTTTAAATCATGGAGTACAATCATTTTGTTAAGACCTGTGTACCGTGTGTAATGAACTGTCTATCAAATATCACACAATACAGTGAAATTAAAAACATATTACAAAATTCTCTCCTACCGAATGGGGATCCTGGTCCCTTGGCTATCAGCGGTAAGGAACTGTTGTTAAATGTGTAACAGTTACCGTACACTTCATCTTGGAATTGCGTAATCGCGCTGAAAAAAATGATAAACATTTCCCTTGTTACTACCTATTTATATTAAAAAAATCTAAATGCATATTCTCTCACAGTATGTCGAAATTTCATTCGCCGACCACAAATATGAAATGTTACATGCAAGTATGATATGGACGAAGAGACGGACAGGCAGACTTGTCAGGTAGACAGACATAAGTACAGAGAGACGTGACTGAAAAGAAACAGGCACAGAAAAGTACAGACAGACAGACAGACAGACAGACACATCTATGTAGTGTCAGGAAAGTATATGCAGTATTTTGTAGAGACAGCATTGAGTGTAAAGGGGCACAATAGAGATAAAGAAGTAAAGATGGTGAAACGTGATCCCTACCTCATGTTACATTCGTCCCCGCTAAAAGTGCATTGAACTATCATATCTTCCTTTCTGTGCCCAAGCATCGCAACTTCATCCTTTGTCAATTTCAAGACATTTCGCACATGTCGGTAATCGCGATGCTTGCTGAACGCTTTGAACCCGATCCAATCTGGAGGCGTTTCACTCCTGACGCGGGAGAATCCCACGTCGTAGAGGGTGTACTTTTTCAACTCCTCCGAATCAATTGTGTCATCATCTACCATGCTGTCGAACCGTTCCTTCAGACTCTCGAATCTCTCCTCGGACGTGACGTTGTCCTCTTCCGTCACTGTTTTTGAAAGGTCAGTAAAAGCAAGGGCGTAGAGTTACTCTTAGGATAATGAGGGTCGCACGCAACGCATGCGCATTTCAGAGTTGAACAGGTGGCGAACAAGATGCTTATTTCTCATGTAAAAACCAATACACGAAGGTTGTTCTCTGTTTTCACACTTGGTATGGTGGCGGACGATTTATTTCAAAGAAATGATGCGATTTTGCTTAGAATTGCAAACTTTACGGCTTCCTATCTTATCTTATTTATTTATTTTTCAGTATACCCATACTGTTTGTCAGTTAGAGTCAGTGTGCCAATTTTCTGATTCAGGCAGAAAAATATCTTTTTCCGCTCTCCTTGAGGTTTTATATTTCTGCAATATAAGTGTCTCTGAACTTTTTGTGTCATTATGTCCGTTCATCTGCCAGTCTGGTAAATGTAAGTTCTTGGCTTAAAAACAAATAAAAAACACGTTTATCGTGCTCAAATTTTAATTGAATTAAGATGGTCCGAATTGACATTCGAGATTTTTGTGATCCGTGTTTTCTGCTTTGCTAATACGTCGGACAGTCTAATAAATGCATCAGCGAATCGTTTGGATCGGTTGGCAGTCTGACGCAGTCGTTCGAGACACCGACACACTATCAGATATACTATTGTATTCATTTTGATTGCAGTGGATGTTCAAGTCGGATAAAATTGATTGTCAACATTGAATTGCTTTCCAATAAAAAATTACCTTTCGATGATCGCACGTGTTCTACGTACTACGCAGACGAAAATTAGAGAAATTACATACTTTATAAACTTTTTAAAATCTTTCAAAAGATTTTGCCCACCAGTCCATCGTTTTGCTTATCTGTAATGCGCTTACACAGTATAGAAGATAACACTGCCATCTCTGTAAGGGCATTGGCAAAATATGAAAGTTATTGAATTTTATAATTTTTTTTTTGCATTTACTGGCGACTTTGTCTTTGCAGGCAGCCTCGTCTGACGAATCATCGCAGTCCAAGATAGTGTCACAAACACTGAACGTTTTGATACATTCTCCAGAACCACAACGCCACGTGCCAGCTGGGCATATCGTTGAATTGATACTTGGGATGTGCTCTGTGGGTGAAGAAAATAAAGGTATGGTTAAGCTGGAGGGCGCCCTCTCTAGTAGTTTAGGGGCTGTTGAGGTAGGTGGAATGCTGGGAAGACCGGTTGGAGGTGGCCATGTTTTGATGTGATAAGCGCCCTCTACTATATATGATACTGTCTGTGTCGTGTCATGTTGTTAAACCATATATAATTAGGAAATACCAAACAAGTTCCTTTGTGAGGCTTCAGTAGAGTATAACTGCATCTATCTGTCTCCGTCTCTCTGTCTCAATATCTGTTTCTGTTTGGCTTGGTGTCTTCATGCCTTTTCTCTTTCTCTCTTTTCTCACTCACAATCTCACAACCTTTTTCTCTCACCATCTGTCTCTATGCCTGTCAGTATGTCTGTCTATTTATCTTTGCTTATTTATCATTTATCCGTCTGTTTCTGTCTGTCTGTCTGACTGTCTCTGTCTGTCTGTCTGTCTGTCTGTCTGTCTGTCTGTCTGTCTGTCTCTCTCTCTCTCTCTCTCTCTCTCTCTCTCTCTCTCTCTCTCTCTCTCTCTCTCTCTCTCTCTCTCGCTATCACTAACTACCGATAGCATTTGGCAGAGAATATGTATTATCGTCATACTCACTGTTAAGACCTAGGTCTAGGAAGTAGTCAGTGTCCTCGGCGTGGCGCAATGTTGCACCTTCATCATCGGCGCTTTCCTGGCTTAACCAACACGTATTCGAGGAGTGCTGAAAATTTATTGACTTGCAGACGTATCGTCTACTTCTGGAACATTTCCGGAGGCAGAGATGTAACGGCATCCGTGGAAACCTCTCCAACTTCGTCTGGTTACTTGGAACAAGCACTTTGTTTGACTGTTTATCAAAATACTTTTCCAACCTTGCCATATGGATGCTGATCTTCGCATCGAAAGTAATTTCTATAAAAGTAACGACAATGAGATGTCTGACTGCTGACAGAAAATAGAGTTACTATCAATGGTATTTGCAACACAAGTAATTTGCTAATTTGACACTAATTCACAGAAACAAGGGATTAAAAAATGTTCGCTGTGTATATGAAGCAGGTTTCATCAACTTTCGCACAGTACGCTCAGAGTTAAATCACTACTTACAAAGCTTTATTTAATATGTGAATGAGCTAATTATTAACTTGACACGCCAAATTGCTTCTAAGCTCAATTAAATATTTATCAGACCAATATCTGTAGCAAGTTTCATCAAAAGTAATGCTGTATATTTGAAGTAATATCACTAATTACAAAGTTTATCAAATATGCAAATGAACCCTTACTTAAGTCCACACAACTAAATGATTTACACCACAATTAGCTATCTGTCGGATAAGTGTCTGCAGCAGATTTCCTCACATTTGTTCCAGTTGTTTCGGAATTATGTGACGAATTACAAAACTTCATAAAATATGCAAATGAGTTATTTGTTAACTTGACACTGCTAAATGCTTGTCAGTACAATTAGATATTTATTGGGTCAATATCTGTACCAGATTTCACTGACTTGGGTGCCGTAATTTCAGAGTTATATACCTAATTACAAAGTTCATTAAACATGCAAATGAACCCTTAATTAACTTGACACTACTAGGTGCTTTACACAACAGTTTGATATCAGTCAGATCAGTATCGTGCAGTTATATCGGAGTTATATGACTAATTATAAAACTTCATAAAATATGCAAATGAGCTATTTATTAACTTGACACTGCTCAATGCTTCTAAGTATAATTAGATATATATCAGATCAATATTTGTTGCACGTATCATCAAGTTTGGTGCAGGAATTTAAGAGTTATGTCACTAATAACAAAAGTTCATTAAATGAGCAGATAATTGACATGACACTCACAGTATCATGATAATGTTCTGAGATTGTCATCAGTGAAAAGTTTCATGAAATTTTGTGCAGTATTTCTTGATATATGTCTAAACTGTCATTACCGTCTCCATATGGAAACCATGGTACGGAAAAAATGATATTGCATAACTTCATTAATATGCAAGCCACACTAACCCGGATCTAATCAGTTCTTGCAAGTAGCATATGGTACCTGTGTACCAAATCCGACTTGAATCTGTCCAGGCGTTTTCGAGTTATCGTGTAAACAGACAGACAGACAGACACACACACACATACACACATACGGACAGACAGACAGACATCGCTATGACATTAGCCCACGTGTGAACACGTGAGCTAATAAAATGACATAGGGAAATCACTGAATGACATCGACATATGATAAATGAAAGATGTTTGCAAATACCTCGAGCAAAAACTTCGACTTCACAGAGATTTAATGCGTCAGTCATGCCTTCAAGCTGTACGCTGACGTATCTGCCAAGGAGTGGAATATCACACGTCAGATTTCTCAGGTTTCCTCTGTAGGATTCTGCAATACGGCCACAGGGTGCATTCATAGAGATGTCTTCGTAGTATCCTACTCGGACCATTGATGACTCTACGGTGTGAACTATGGGAGAGAGAGAGAGAGAGAGAGAGAGAGAGAGAGAGAGAGAGAGAGAGAGAGAGAGAGAGAGAGAGAGAGAGAGAGAGAGAGAGCGACAGACAGACAGACAGACAGACAAATAGGCAGAAAGGCAATCTGAGACACTACGTGAGAGAGCGTGGGTTTGTCTACCAGATAGTACTCATCGATGTTTGGCGTTACAATGGTTCTTTTACTCCTCATTTGCTGAACCATACCCAGGGTCTTGGCACAGGGACTGAATATTGTAGACCATGTTGCCTTAAGGATTATTGTATTCACAATTAACAATCGTAAAGGCCGGAAGTTGATCTTTAGCATCGACAATAAAGTCACAGTAAAATATTTATCTTCGATTGAGCTTTTCAAAATATCATACAGAATATGTCCTTGTTACAAATCAATACATATACCTATCATTATGAGACAGTTTCGAATATATATATATATATATATATATATATATATATATATATATATATATATATATATATATATATATAAAACATTATAACACGCCACATGCTCATTCCGTGTCGCGATTCGCCAGAATACGTCACGTGACGAGAAAATAGATACGTCTAGTCCCCGCCGGATCGACAAAAGTGACGTCAGAGGGCATTTTTTGAAAAGCTATTTCCCTAGGGAAATAGTTCTGACTAAATTTGGAAAAGTGCCCGGTCACGTGACCGTAGTGTCGTCTGCAGCTTTGCAACAATGGCGGGTGACTAGAACGTGATGTGCTGTGCGTCCGGCATTGGTGACGACACATTCTCTTTATTCCAACATTTTCCTTCGTCGTAAACCACGCGCCTCTTTACGGCAACAGCTCAGCGCTACCCGTAGGTCAGCGTAGCGGAAATCATTGCTCTGGCAAGCGAGAATGACATTTTCCAACATTCCAACAGCATATGAACTTGAGTAGCTCATCGACGGAAAAGATTAAAGTGCAACTAAAGATGTCGCTAGGTATGTTTAGAATATTTTTTGAGAGAAAGTGGTACCGTGTACAACTGAAACCGCGGTGGAAACATCGCCCAGTGAACTTGTCACTGTGGATTGTTGTGGTGCAAAATATCAAAACACATTAAAAACTATATAACAATAAAACATGAGCATGTGGTGTGTTATAAAACACCTATAGCCTGGTCTTTATTCGGGCTATAGCGCTCGTCTATTACCCCTCGTGGCCGTGTATTACCAGACACACATCGCTATACCCCTCGGCCTACGGCCTCGGGGAATAGCGATGTGTTTCTGGTAACACACGGCCCCTCGGGGTAATAGACGGGCGCTATATCCCTCATGACCAGGCAATAGGTGTTTAATATTAAATTCATATATTCGTGTCTTATTGTCCGTTGTTGATACAAAGTCGGTTGATAAAATACAATTTATGTTGATACATGTATGCCGTACTCACTACTTGAGGGAGAGTTCATCACAACCCTATACACTCTGTATATGCTAGCCAAGTCGACACGCCACCACGCATCGAGCTCAGCTACCGTCAGCGAACAAACACTCAGATCTAGATAGTCACTGTGCTTTCCGTCGACCGCGTTGCTGGCGCTGAAGGTGAGCGCCGTACTGCTTTGCTGGGCTGTCTTTCCAATAGCCACGTTCGGTAAAGCTGCTATGTTAACTGTAAAAGAACAGCGGATCATGGAATATTAAACCGATAACACCACAACATCGCAAACAGGAGAAAGTTGTGGGGCGGTCATAGATCTGCCTTCCACAGGGGTTAAAGATATCATAACTTTACCCCCTCTGTTTAGCTATTTATCGACAAAGGGGAGCCATACAAAATATGAAACACACCTCGCACATAATCGAGTTAAGACTTTGCTCGAGTAAATTAGGGACGAAACTGTTAAGTATTGTAGCCATATCAGCAATTAGTTTCACGTGAAAACACAGATTAAAGAACTATGTTGCTGGTACGAAATATGTGTTGGTACTCTCTGCTCCTAATACACAGTTTACCCATGTCCAAGCTCGACCACAGGGACCTGTACGAAAATAACGATATTCACATATCCATTTGATGACGTACTTGATATTTCCGACAAAGAACCATTTTCTATCGATGGTCTCCTCTCTCTTTACATACGGCCTTAAATGGAATCCTAGAAACTTGGCCAATCCACCGTCCCTCCACCCACCGTAAACACTCAGGCTGCCTTATGCAACTGAGCTACTGTTTTTGACTTCCGTTTACAAGGCCATTGACCTAAACGTGCACGTATATGTGTGCACATGAACTGAAAAAAATGACTCAGTTGGCCATCTTGAGGTCACCAGTATGTCGCTAATTGTTGACCGACTGATATCCAACTTGAATAATAATCCGCCTATCCATTCAATCCAATCCATCCACCTAACAATAGACCTTTTCCCGGTTATCCCACAACGCATTGCAGTGACTTTATCAAACACCGTATATAAGCTCAAAACAGCGAAAACATACAGATTTGTGTTGTACAACGGATTGTTATAGATGAATGACACAAATTTGCAATGCCAAATAATGCCCCGTGTATAATCTAACCATCAGCGACGAAAAGATAGGTCAGGGTGTAATCTACCATAGAGTTCTATGAGTAACGTACCCTGCGTGTACCCTACGGCTAAAAAGTTCTATGCATAACGTAAGCTTTTATATCCTGGCGCGCACTGCATCATGGAACCGGTAAGAGAACTGTAGACTACGAAAATGTTTCAATAATTTATCTACCAATTAATTTGTTGCATTATTGATCGCGCGATTAGTTGATTGAGTTGTTGGTCCGATAGATACATGCCATGGATAAATAAATGAATGATCGATTGCATGATCGCTTGATCAAACAATCAAACAATTGATTGATCGAACGATTGATCGAACGATTGATTAGCTAATTATAGATTTGGGTTAGCTAAATTGTTGCCGGGTGAACAGATGAATTGCTTGGTGGATTGGTGAGTGGGTGGATGGTTGCACGGCGGACCGGCCAATTGTTTGAAGGATGGAAAATAGACCTACAGCTCGTTTCCCTTGCCGTTGAATGTCTGGTCTAGATACTGTGTGTACAGAACACACGATGTGTTTATCTTACACAAACAACAGGGTCACCGAATCGGGCTGTAGTAATTTATTGCTTAATTTACTATAAATAATAGTGACCGATTACGTCATGAAGCATGTTTCAATAAATTATCCAAGTATCTTCCCTGCCAATTTGCATTATTTGCATTAAACAGCTCGATATCAAACTTACCTTGGCCGTACACTTGAACTTCACAGATATGGAGGTATTCGCGCCTTTTCTGTATTTGTATTCTGACGTATCTTGCAGTCGGGAAAGAAGCACAAGTCGTGTGGATTTTTGTATTCTTTGCATCTGTCGGATCAAATTGCCTTCCGCATCTTTTGTAATACCGAAAGGACGCCCACTGACTGACTTGAACTTGACCACCGATGATACGTTGAGCTGAAATTATAACAAACCGAATCATTGTCTCATGCTCTCTTAGGGAGCCGTCATTATTTAACGCCGGGGGGGGGTCGGAGGAAGCTGGGGGTGTTACTCAAAAAATTGAAAGCTGGAAGGGGATTGCTCAAAATATGGAGAGAAAGGGGTTACTCAATTTTTGGTGCAAAATGAATTGAAATACCTCTCAGATTGTACAATTTCCCATACAGATTTCTCAACATTTTCCATGCGAGAGGGGAGACACTGCAACGTACTTCTCGTGCGCGCCTCCTTTTGGTGTTCTAACAGTTTTACTTGGTAAACTTCACATTGAAAACACCTCTCAGATTGTACAAGACTACACCATTGCACACATACACTTCTAAACGTTTTCCACACAAGAGAGGGGACAGCACCGTCTGACACTCCTCCCTCGGCCTCCTGCGTGTTTCCCCCCTAGCTGTACTTTCAAGTTTTGCCCCGTCAGATGTCTTTTAGTGAAAACCCTGCTATGATACTCATCAAAAGTAAACAATCCTAGCTATATTGTTGTATTTCAGTCATTGCGCGAGCTTTTATATATGCACTTTGTTTCGACTTTGAATTTCCTTTTGTTGTTTTCACCTTTTTCAACCGTCATGAGATAAGCGATGATACAGTGGTTTGCTTTAAATCATTTCCATAACGCGAAGTAGGCATATCGTCTAAATTAAGGTGTTGCCAACACTACCAGGTGTAATCATCAGCTGACAGAGCAGTAATTCCAGTCGACCACAGAGAAATCAACTCTGCCAAAGTTGAAACATTTTCTTGCAGCATGTCAGATGTAGTAAAAATAACTACATCCGAAAGCAAGTGATACAGTGAATTGCTTTGAAACATTGGCATTAGACGAACCAGACATATTGTCTAAATCGAATTGTCTAAATCGAGGTGTTGCCAACAGTGTCGAGTGCAATTAACAGCTAAGCGGTAACATGAGTGGTTCATAATAAATCAACTCTGCAAAAGTTGAAACATTGTTTAGCAGGAGGTCAGACATAGTCGAAACAACACCACCACATATGTCCAAGCACTGTGCAAGTCCTATCACTTGCTATTTTTTCATGATCGACTCATGTTACCGCTTATAATTAGCTGTTAATCGCACCCCGATTTAGACAATATGCCCAGTTCGTCTAATGCCAATACTTCAAAGCAAACCACTGTAATCTAGCCGGTTACACCAGGATTTGAAAGATCTTTAATTATTGCAGTATTGTTTGTAAATTTTACAAAAACACATTGATATTTAATCTTGTCAAGTGTGGAGGGGGTCAGTCAAACTTTTTGTGTTAGACAGGGGGATTACTAAAATTCACCATGGTTGGCGGTGATGGGGTTACTCGAAATTCCAGAGATTCCGATGAAATTTCCTCGACGCCCCCCCCCCCCGGCCATAAATAATGAAGGTTTCCTGAAGTTTTAAAGATTATGTCAAATCTTCACGGAATAACCAATCTAATCAAAATTAGAGTTAGAGTTAGAGACGTTGCCTCTTCTTTACCGTTCTCATTGTCTGTTTGTCGCTCCACTACATCGGTTTTACTGCGAGAGGAGATCTCTTTCAAATCTCGTGAATTGGTCACAACACTGAGCTGACCAACCGGTAATAGGCTTACAGCTGCTGCTTGTTATAGGTTGTTGCTTTGATATTTAAAGTGCAACCTGATTGGTTCCTTGAGTGCGAGATTTAAATGCAATCTTCTGTCATTGGGTCAGCTAAAGAGAATCATTATATAAGGAATCGCATTTAACCATATTTGGTAGCGTCTTGGGTCAGATTTCATTGAGACAGGTGGGGTCACTTTCCAATTAACTGTCAATGATATGAGTATATAAATTCAGGAAAAAAAATGAAATTCAAAGAGGTCACGGAAAGTACAAGGGGCGTCAGTTTGAAGTTATAATACCAATTGACCAAACACGGTCCCGTTCGAATAAACCAGAGATGCTTAATGAGTTGCCTTCCAAAACCTAAATTAGCATTTTGTCTAAAATCATAAGCACATGCACTGCAAGAGTGTATGTTGAACAGATGTAATTACCTGTCGCAAACCCCTGCGATAAACTCTACCCGACGGTCTGTGATTGTCTTCACAGCATGCTCACAGGCGCACATCAGCTAACAGCGCATGCCTAACTTTATGACTTGAACAAACAGGATGTGAGTATGCAGCCAATTTCAGTGTCAATTATAGACGAATGAGGGTTGAAATTAGTATAACTAGAAGTGGAACCCCGAGGAAGGGAGTTTCGATACCCTTTTCCCGCCCACGCTTAGTTCTCAATATTTTCATATCAACGTCTTTACCTATCACAAAGAAAAGTTTAACAGGCAATATATAGGACAGGAGAATTGAGAGGTGTAAGAACTTTCACAGTTAGGAGAGTAAAAATTAAAGAATGTCTACCTTACCAAAGCTATCATTCCTGTTAGTAATGACGACGTCACTGATGACGTAGGATTCCCCGAGGTCGACCTGCCACCAGGGTTCATAGTCAAAGTCGGTGTGCATACAGCTACGGTGATGGAAGTCAGGGTCATCGTCGCCGTCCACGGCTTTGACGGCACTTCCATCGCGATACTGACTGCTCTGGGACGCAGACTTGTCCTCAGCTATCTCAACAAACGAAGATGCTGTAAGAATCACAGTCTTGAAATGTTAAAAACAGAAGAAATATTTCACCGGAAAAATGACGAGGCAAAACTATATTGAGTATAGAATAAAAACTAAAAGGCATTAAATTTGTCGGGACAAAATCCATGAACACATGCGCCACATGATCAGTTGCACCGACTGACATGTATTTTGGCCCGACAAAGGCATGCCAAGTCCACAATGTTTGATCAATTCCTACAGTGACAACATGTCCATTCGCTGCTACCGGATTACCTAATATGTGCGAGAATGAGCTCAAACTCCCGTTAGCTATGTCATAATTAGCGAAAACAACTGCTCACCTAAACATAAATGGTATGACGTAATCTAAATATAGAAATCCATGTTGAACTGATGCAAACAACGAAATATGAAATCTAGTGGCGCCATCAGCAGAACGCATGAGAGAGACTCCCGATCCGGTACGGCGATCTACTCACCTATCCCCAACACTTCGACTTCACAGAGCGTCACTTTATATGTGTTATCTGGAATGACGATGGAGACGATCTGCCCACTCATTGGAACGCTACAGTCGACGACGAATGTTTCAGTAGCCACGTCGGTCCTTCGGAGCTCCACACATTTTGTATTTTCAGTTAAGTTGTAGCTATTTCCAACAGATATGAAAGCTCCCTCCAGCGGCGACTCTACTCCCACCGTGATGAACGGGTAGTCGTCAATTAAGAAATCAAAATAGACGATGACTTAATAACGAAACAGTAGTATTGTTCGTGAATTAAAAGTTATCAAATTAAATGAAAGGATTTTAATTACGACCACAGAAGTGACCGTAATTAAGAAATGACTGGGAGACACGAATAAATTACTAAAAAGATACATTATCTTCTGAAAGCGAGACATGAAAGAAAGTCAAAATTAAATTATTCTCACAAATTAAACGGACGAGAGAACTCACTTTTTAATACGTTTTTTTGTGTGTGTGTGTGTGTGTGTGTGTGTGTGTGTGTGTAAAGTATAATCAATCACGTATAAAAATGGAGAAGTTGTTTGCCAAGTTTAGACTCCTTTTTCAAAAAAATCTCCTGATTTTCTAAATTTTTACAGCGCGCTTGACAGTGCGTGGCGTATTGCACAAACTCTGGGCCCCGTTGTCTTTCGCGTGGAAAATGTTCGTAAATTTTGACGGTTTTCTTAGATTCGTTGATAATATAATGGTAATAACAGACTCCACACTCGCCATTAACGGTTATTTATGGACTAGGTCGAGCGGAAAGTCAAAATTAACGGGCTTTCCTGTCACCCTTGCCAATACGTAAACGTTTCTGTAATAATTAATTTACATTAAACACGATAGGAACTAATTCGGGATAATTGGACGGTGAAGTAATGTCGATTTAATTTGCAAATGTGACCTCATCTGCTTTCCTTTTAAAGTTACACACCTGTAATTTGTAACATTGCAACATTCAGCTATATGGCACCTAAAACTTTTGAGAAATTTGAAAATTATGAAGATCCAATTATCCTAAAGAGTAGTTTAAAACGTGTTAATTTATCATTATTATTCTTCGTTTGGTTGGTTTGATTAGTCGGTAATTAGTTGCGCAACAAAGTCCACTTTGGTGGAAAATTTTTAATAAATTCATGCAAGATCGTGACAGGACTATATTATAATTCATGGTAGGGTTATTACAGCTTCGAAATCCCAGTGGGCGCGAACTTACCTCCGAGGCTTGCAGGATGTGTGATTCGGATACTGTAAATCGTGTACACTCTACGCAGCTTGAGTTGCCAGAAAGCTTGACCTCGAACCCTAGTTCGGTAGCAAGAGTTCGCCCTTCCGTCGGCCGCTAAATACGCTTTCTCAGAGGGCTCGCTTGCCTGCCAGTAGCTTGAGTTTATGGCTGGCAGGCTTTCCAATGGGATGGCTGAAAAGTACGCATGCGCTCTCGCAGGTTACACTTATGAAAACATAAGTTGTTGTATATCTGCCATCGAAAACAATATAAATTTGCATTTTCAAATTCCCTGAGAACTGCAGGCTTAAAATGATCGAATGACACAGTTAGCGTCAGAAAGAAGGGATGTCGAGTTTATCCCTATAAAAATTACAAAAAATGCATTATTGGAAGAAACTGATTTATATACAATATATGCTATGTGGAAGACAAACATAGGGCTGTTATTTGCAAATCAAACCGAATATATTATATGAAAATCAAAAATTATACGGCCCCCACCATGGCACATGGCAGCCACCCGCATACCTGTGTGGAATATGACCAGGTCTGAGTAAGCAGTCGGGAGACAAAATCGTCTAATACTATAAATGACTACTTTATTCTATACTAATATAATAGACAGTGGCTAATACAGTGAAGCATAACACTTGGGTGAGAGACCGTACATAGAGTCCAGTGACGTGAAGTGTCTCTGTTGAGGGTGGAAGAGTCTCTGATTAGGGAAGGCGAGGTTCCCGTAGATAAAGCACTTTTGGCGGGAAAAGTGTCTATGAGTCACGAGAAAGGCACATGATGGATTAGACATATTGTCTTAGCAAATGGAATCTCTGGTTGGTAAAATAAACAGTGATAGGAAGCGGTGCCTCAAAGCTTAGTCTTAGAAGGAATGCTATCAGAGTATCTATAGTAAGACACTGTACTAATAATGACGTAATACAATATATTTCCTAACAATACCATAATAATTATATTGTGGTATTCTGTTAATCACTGATCCTTATAATGTGTGACGAATAATGTACTTTCCCAACAAGTGATAATGTATAGCCCGTAAGACTAGATTAATTTTCTTCGGGGGGAGGGGGGTTAAAAACCCAGACTTACGGCAAATGCTGGCACTCTCGTCGCTACCGTCTCGACAATTGAGAACGCCATCACACATCAGTAATCTTGGAATGCACTCATTCGATATCACACATCGGAAGTCAGCGTTCGCTTTGCATTCTGAAAGAAACCAAGAAAGGAAAACAAACAAACAAACACACAAATGACGTTAAAGAAAATCAGCTAAATTATTCACGAATAATATATTGATTTTATAACTTAGCTACGTAAAATGAAGAAGTTAATGTCTGCATATTACAATGTATTGCCATGTCCTTAAAATGTTCTCGTTCGAGCAGGGTGATTTTTTCCATGGCGTTTACTCAATAGTAGCTCACGTTAAAGGACCGGTTGCTGCAATTTTTCAATGAATTATTTTGCTCAGTGTTTTTGTTTTTCTTTATCGACTGCCGCTTATTGTTGTACTCCCCAAAGCACGATGGAACGCCTACTACTTAACAACGGCTTCTATACGTGTAACGGAACAGTTTACGCTTGTCGATGATAGTGTGCTGACAGAGTAGAAAAAACTGAAAACTAATGCAAAAAAATTGGTTTGTTTCTGGTCAGCGCGCGCATCACAAAGTGTGCGCGTCAACTCTTTTTTTTTCCTGTTTTTCATTTGCACCTGCGGAAAAAAGGGGAAAATGTATCAAATTCCACCAAAAATAAAAAAAAAATTGAAAAAAAATCGCGTCGCCGCATCATTTTTGTCACATGTCAATGACCAGAAACAAACCTATTATTTTTTTTGGCCTAAGAATCTCGTATGCCTTGGAAAGTAGACAAAGGAAGTCAATGTGAGTTGATGAAGTAGCAGTCGAAACCCGTCACAAAATCACGGTACTCTTCCTTTGAGATGCATAAAGAGGCCAAGTTCTGCTAATATTCTCCGTTGACGGTCAAGTTCCAATGCCACGCATCATGGCTTGAGCAAAATTATTGATGACAGTTTGAATCCAGGGTCTACAAATAAAGTTATTGAAGTGTCTATTCGACAAACTTAGTGATGATGTCACGTAATGTTGAAATTTTCATCTGTGAAACTGTATCGTTCACAAATCATATCAAGGCTCCTTAACTAAATTATGTAAAATCATGCATTTTTTTAACAAACTAAATTTCTCTCATAAAATAGGAAACTTGGCGAGAAATAAAACAAACACAGCAACCATGCGTCGATAATGATATCACAGTTTAATGTACAGTAAACCGGCGTATACCCTTCTCAAAATAAAGAAATAAAGACAAAATTAAGCAAAAACTCTTAAAAATATATTCAAAGTAGTTTGCAAAAATGTGAGGACGTACCGCAGTCATTTTCATCCTGGCCGTCATAACAGTCAAACACTCGGTCGCATAAACTGCTTTGCGGAATACAAACCCCGAACTCACTTCCCTTTTTACATCGAAACTGATTGATGGAACAGTAGCCTATGTTTTATGAAAACAAAACAGCATTTCAGATGCAAAACTAGATTGAGTGAAAGAGCCTGAGACACAGAGACACAGAGATAGGCAGAAAGACAGAGACAGATATAGAGAGGAAGCGAGGGGGAGCTCTGCAGACTTTCTAAGACACAAAAGAGAGATGGGAAGGGACAGCAAGAAGGGTGGCTAGGAAGGAGGGACCAACAGAAAGACAGACAGACAGACAGACAGACAGAGAGGGAAACAGACAATCGGCGAGACAGACATAGACAGTCGGAGCGATGGCAAGGGTCAGATAAAGTGAGACACAGACACTAGAAAGTTGGTCATAATGTCATTTTTAAAATGCCATATCATTTCTCAAATATAGCAATTGTCAAGGCTGGTGGATCTATCTTTGTGCACAACTTACCGTACGTACAGTTCTGCTCGTCGCTGCTATCCGGGCAATGATAGGTACCGTCGCATTGGTAGAACGGTTTGATGCAGTGTTTCCCGTCGGCACATTGAAAATCACCTTCGACGCAGGGAACTGAAAGGCGAATCAATCTTATTCGGCTTGTGATCGAACAGAATAAACGTCAGAGCCTCGGACAGCGATGACACTGCTATTGTAGAGGTATTTCAAGACCCCGACCTGGAAGTACTAATTGTCTTGCAACTCCAACTCTTTCAAACAAAACGTTAGGGACTGAGCAGAAATCACACGGGGGCAGTGTGTTTTTCAGAATGACACTGCATGCTCAAAATATATAGTGACACTTCAAAGTGTGCGCGCAAAAAATAGTGACCCTCCAAGAGATTCGTGCGCAAAAACCAATGAATCCCTTCATGTCACCGTCCATATAAATAATACCATAATTGACATAATATTCTTATTTGACCTAACCTTTACAAATGATCACACATTTTTGCAATGTTTAAATTAATTCGATAACAAACAGATCACATTTTACGAACATAATCTTCTCAACTATACTTTAAGTACAATTAGCTATTCAAAAATGGCTGTAATCCTTATCTTCATTTATAGTTTCAAACTTGGCTTGCTTTTAATCATACATGTATTGTCACTCAGATTCGCCAATGTTTGGTAAAGGATAAAGCCCGAGTACGAGGGCTCTTCTGGTATATAAAGTCCAACCCAACGATAAAATGTCGAGGCCGCAGGCTGAGACATTTTATCGTAGGGTTGACTTTATATACCAGAAGAGCCGGAGTACGAGGGTTTTATCCGACTTAAAACTATCGCCCCTAACTGATATATTTTCGTTTTCAATGTGTTTACGTCAACCGTCCCCTTTGTCAATGTAACATGTTTAGGATATGAATTAAAACTTTTATTTGTGAAATAGCCTTCCAATGTAATGGAACATTCTATAAATGCCCTAGGGCACATTATATAAATACCCTAGGGCACAGCAGATTTTGTGTTGCAGCTGGTTTCCGCTGTGTTACCAAATTTGAATATTAAAACGTACCAGATGTCTACAGAATATGACATGTTCACTTTTGATTGGACAGTACTTTACTACGGCGCTGTCATTCGTTTCTGCAATTTGGTGACCAAGGCTTTATGAGTAAATAAAACACCCTGAATTGAGCATTCTGATTGGTCAATCAACAGTAAATAGTTTTTAAGTAACTTAAAGTCAGATTGACCGCCGTTCTCGCTGGGAAAACTGACCTATGAAAGACTTGACAGAGTACACACATATGAGATATATGTAGATTTATGAACCGAAACAAATATGTAAACCGCAAATGTGCAGGTCTTGGTGTCAGTGTCCGAAAGTCCGTGACTCACCATAGTACGGCCATACAAGCTGAGAGTCGAATACCAGCAACTCGCGATAGACAGAGTCCCGAACGGCAGAACGACGAAGCCTGTTTGTGTTGCACACCGTAACACTCGGGAAAGGCAGTTTAGTCGCAGTCAGCATATTCACCTACCAACAAACGAACGAATGGATTTTTTTAGTCTATTAGAGGTAGGTAGGTATGGAGGGAGGGAGGAAGGAAGGGGGGTTAGGTAGGTATGACTGCATGCCTGAACAATTTTATGTATTGTTTGTTTGACTCATCAATTTCTATAATTATATAGTTATCTAACTCGATATATTCTAATACATAAAACTGTACATGCATGTTTGCATGCAATGGTCAATATGGTATGGGTGGACTAGAACGCTGGTAATTTCTATCGCATTACCGACCTTAACATCAATGAACTTCGAGTATGCATAACATCAAGTTTGCGAAAATTATGCTTAATGCGATCGTCGGAAAGGTTTTCCAAACAATAATTCCAGTGTGGATTATAGCAGTTATTGAAAAAAAATCGTGGTGAAAAGTTGAAAATGTTGATTCTTATTCCAAACTTTTTTCTATAATAGCAGTTTATTGTAGTAATACTTATCTACTGCTACACCACCTTCGCCATTTCTCGGAAAAGTTTCAAATTAAAGGCCTATATTGTTATGTGATGTATCAAATTAGGAGCCAGGGTCACGGTTATAAGACATATTGACTGTCCTGGTTGATGTAATCTGAAGACAGGGGTGCATGTAGCGCAGTATATTTTTCAGGACCCACGCCCGCTTCTTCTTCTGTAATTCTTCTGCCGTAAATTGTTTGTTGTTTCTAATTTCAGAAAATACTTCTAGTATCATTATGAAACGTCATATCTTGTTCGAGGCTGAGGAGGTCTACAGCATGGTAACCTTAGACTTCATCATATGACCTCTGCAGCCATATTTGATTTTGGCAAAAAAATTAACAAAATGGCTTCAGTCTAAAAACACATGTCAATTTCACTTCAAACTTCTTATGTAGAATACTTCAGTTTGGTCAACTCAAATTTGGAAAAATAATGCAAGCAGTCACTTGAGGCTGGCCGGCATATTGAATTTTTGGAAAATGAAATGAAATTTATTGAAATCACTTTCAAACGAAACATTACCAAGTTCGTTATCAGCGGGAAGTGCTTTGAAGTTTGCAAAATGCATTCAAATAGGTCGCGTTGTTTGGCTATAATATTGCCATTTACGCAAAACATACGATATTCTTCTTCATCCAACAGACGACATTTCAGCTCATCGGTTTGCCAAATTTTTGGGGATGACCTTTGATGAACTTTGATTTACTTTCACATATCTAGTTAACTGAAAGGCCAAAATGTTTCAGGTTTTTTGGTAGTTGATCAGTATAGAACAATGTATTATTCTTCTGTAGAGGATGGCCTTGGCTGACCTTTGACACACTTTCATGTATATCAATAACCACCAGGACCGGGAGTTGGTTTCTTTCGTTTATTGGCCATAATGCAACAAAACGTTTCCAAAAAATTCGACATGACCTTGGATGACCTTTGACCAACTTTAACATGACTCAACACCTAAAACGGCAAGTGTTTTTTTTTGGTTTTGGATGATGATGATCATGACGAGACATTTTTTCTGCACAATGAGGGCCACTTTCATGTATCTCAACGACTACAAGGACCAGAAGATTGGTCTATGCGGCTACTGCAAATATTACAGATATGCTGATATGGAATTCACAAACATAGGGTACAACCTTTAGCTAATCACTTTCAGAACAAGGACACCTTATCAATTATGTGCATACTTAATTATCAAATTAGATTAAATGCTTTAAGGATGACAGATAGGGCTAGGCAACTTGTTTTACTTTCATATGAGCAGTATGGACCAAAAGTGTTCAGCCAATAATTTGAGACTGGACTAAAATTGTTTTGTTGCAAATTAACAACGTGCTTTGGCCGCGGTAACGCTGCTTGCAGCTTTAATTTTAGTTTGTTCTGTCGCTTTATAAGATTTAAACGAAATTCTGTAAAAGCCTTGTAAGTTTATTGGAATTCAATTGGGGATCTAGGTTTGTCTCAAATTTACCGTCATTGTTTTACGCGGATAAAATCATATTTGCTGATTCATGGGTAAATTTACAAGAAACTTAAGGATAAATTGGCAGAAAATTGGCTTTGCAGGTCAATGTGAGTACGACCAAGATGAAGGTTTTCAAGGAGTTGAAGATCACTTTCAGACAGTGGATATCGGATGGTAACGCCATACCATACCATCTCTAGATATTTTGCATGGCGAGATTTGCTGATGCAGCAAATAGAACACACCTTCTTTGTCAATAATTGGCAAAACGAGTAAGCACTTTCGATTTCAAAATAAGTCATTTGATTCAATGATCTTACGAATTTTGCGTGACGCGTATACCTGCTACTACACAAAAGAATGCAAAAGCCGCTGTATGCATTCGATTGACCAACAAATTATGCATGACATTCCTACTTATCTCGCTCGTATAATTTCATTTGAAATTATTTTCGATATACGCTTTTGCATTAGCTTCAAATTGAGGTATTGCAGTGCAATAAAGGTTAGTCAAAGTAGAGAAATGATCAACTTTATGATGTTATGGGAATCGAGATCTGTGCAATAACGCCGACACCAGGAAGAACCTGGGCGGCCACTATTCGTCATACTCACCTCAACATCAACGTCATAATTAAAGTATTTTTCCAGCAGCTGACCGACTTGTGTCAGTAGACACGCAAGGGCGATTATGAAGACGGTGCTCCAGAACACTGCTGAGGTCCTCGTCTCCGCACCGACGATGTAAGAGATGCCGTGCGTCGTTGTCCTGTCACCGAACTCCTGGACCTGTTCTCGCCAGGCTGCCTTCTCGCAGGCTCTCAAGGTATCCGGATCGGCGCAAGTCTCGAGCTTCTCCTGAAGGCCCTTGTCTCCGGCTGGACTCAGAACCTTGTCCCGAACTTGTATACTATCAACCGCGATGGCGTTCGCTTGCCATGCTATCCGTGGGTGACTCGTACTGGTCGACATTTCTGAAAACCCATTAACACCAGAACATGTTCAACAGTTTTGTTTTACCCTGAAGTTGCTGAGATTCCCTGACAATCGCTTTTCATTTTTGAAAGTCATTACAGTGTGCTGACAACTCAATGTTCATCAGATATCAACAGGTTTCATATTGTATAATCTCATTTTTTTCAGACTGAACGAAAACCATCGGAACATTAGTATAATGAATATACAGTTCTATCAATTTCAAGTTAGACATTTTAATTTGGTCCTGGAAATGGCTGAATACAAAGATTCCGCAATAAGTAATATATTGACCATCCCTGAAATCTTGTCATTTGGGAATAATGGGTTTTTGTGATTGTGCAAGCGAAAGAGTAAGATATATCGCTGTTCACGTTGAATGAAAACATGTAAAATTGTCAACGTTAACCGTTTCAAGGGTGCGAGGCTAAAAGTGTAAGGCGAAGGTGTGTCGAATACCTTAACTACCAGTACAATGTTGGACATTTTGTACCGTTTTTTTGAACAATCGCAAAAGCAATGTTTTATGCTGATTGCTTTCAGAGCCAAACCAACATTATGCATTCTTAACATTCGGTTATTGAGGCTGACTATTCAGTACGTGACAATATTTTGAACCGCGGGTTAGAAATTCGAATTAAGTCAGGCGAAGGTGGATGACAAATTGACTGAGTGACTGGTTGCTTTCTAAATTTCAGCTTGTCAGGCTGACGGTGAGCATCCAGCCGACATATTTCCTGTCTTCTAAGTCTGTACAGTCACATCGTCCTAGCTTGCAATTGCACACTGTTTGTCAGCTGTTCTTCCATCGCAATCGGTGTAGAAAGTTGCGGGCGGGAAGATTGTGTACAAACACGATAGATACTTACGTTTTGTGAAGTGACTGTCGTGCTAGATTTTCGACTGGAATCTTTATGCATTAACGATACTGTCAGCTTGACCTGTCCGAGTTCTGGCCATGACGGCTAGGATTAGAACCAATATTGTCGTACCGTGAAGGGTTGAAAAAACAACCCGAAACAGACCTCTTACTTTATGCGTCACGAAATGGCACTCGATTACATCGAGTTGCAGTCTACGTTCAGCCAATCAAGTCCTGCATCGATTAATATTTTGACATCGTCATAATTACGTATTATGGCGATCAATGCATTTGATGATTAAAACTGATTTCAATCAGGCAAATTTAATGGCAAGCGGTTACGGAGCTGCAGCAAGCCACGTCTAGCGCCGAGTCTAATGTCAGCCTGAGAAATCAATTTTCGATGGGTTGTCTTAATTTTATTCCAACAGACTACCTTAACCTTCTTTTGGTCAGTTTAAATTTTTGTCAACACAGCCGTGCACTTTGGAATATTAATCTATATGATGATATAATTACATAACGGTATGTACACTAATGTAACGCAAATCAAGTCTGTGCAAAGTCTTAATATTTTTTGTATTCTCTTTAAATTTAAGTTAATTTAAACTTGCAAGGAAAGCAGACGTGTGTGCACGATACTTATCTTAAAGTGGTTTACATAAGTTCGTTTTCAAAACTTATTAAAAACTATATTTATTTAATTTTTTGCCAACATTTCTTCACTTTGCATATTTATCTACTTTGCACGTTTGTTTGTTTATTCATTTTCCCGAAGAATTTCCCACAAGTCTTAGCCAGTTGTACACACAATGTGTGCCCATGTTGTTGGTCATGAGCTTGACAAGTTGATCTCTTCGCCTCCAGTCAGATGCATTCGTTACGCAATCATCCACTTAATACAACGGTCGTGGTCGCCCGCATATTCGATGTTCTTCATCATTTCCCCGTGTTATACAATTTGATCAAAATACTGATTTAAAGAGACCAGGCGTGAGAACAGCCTCTACTATTCATCGGTGCCTCCACTAAAGTCACGTAAAACCGTTTAACTGACAGGTGGATTATTTCTCCGGGAAAAGCATTCTTCAACTGACATTTAAACACCTTATGCGAATGTGCATTTAGTAAATTACCTTTATTGTAATTACTCATTACTGGGGATTATTGTCAGTAAATCAATCGTCACGACTACGTAATCATTAGTGTACCCTCATATTTGGCAGCCTTTCTAGTCCAAAAAACAACACAAAAACGACAATTTTGTTTATGGGATCGTAAAGCTCTTGTATTATTAATAATTGTAGATTATTAAGCATGTTTCCAATTATCCCATGGCCGAACATACCCTGACTCTGCTAACTTTTAGGAGTCACTTTGCGGTTTGCAACTGATTTGAATCATGGTACTTTGTGATCCCTGATAATTACGTAACGATTTGTGTGTGTGTGTGTGCGCCCTCGCTGGCAAGATGCCAGTACTACTAATCGGACAGCATTGCAATTCCATCGCGCTCCGGATGCGAATAATGACGGTAGTCACGGTAGACCCTGAACGCTGATTCTCCACGGTCGGTCATCATGACGTGACGAACTTGAGTATCACGGACAGCTCGTATCTGTCCGGCCTCTATTATTACACCAAATTATAGACAAAAATAGTGATGAGTAGGGTGGTAAATTTATTACCCGATGTATTCACTGTTGTTTGTACGGTGTTTCTCAGGTTCCTCAGGGCATCCAATGCAAAAGTACTTATTATTTTTTTCAATTTTGACGGCTTGAACTCTACAGACCGTTACCAATCTGTTTTTACTCGCGGGCTCAAATGTACATGTATGAATTAAACTTTATTTGACCTCTGTTTGTCATTGCATATATGTAATGTAGTTTACCGTCTAATATTTTGTGGCCGTCGAATGTTTTGTACCTGGGCGGGCGAAAACTTATTAAAGCTAAACGGCACGCTGCCGACAAAATACTCCAGTTATTTTGTGTGGGGACTTTTAAGTTGGTCAAGGGCAACGGTCTTTATCACTTGCTATGGTTGCAATGCTTGTGACCCAATATTATGGATTTTACACCTGTTTCAATACAGTGTAGGCTGAGCTTTTCTCGATTAATGAATGAGCACTGGAGTATGGGAACAGATTTACAAACCTGTGGAGCTGGAATTCAGCTGATAATTCGCCATGGACATAATACAGTAAACCGAGACATACTTCAATTTAGGCCTAAGGTAAAATGCACCTCGAAAATGAAAGACTTAAACTTTTGCTCAAACTTTCCCCGGTGAAACTTCAAATCATTCTCTTACCCTTTCAAAGCAAGAATAAAAATCAGGGGTCACAGTGCAAACTTTGGTACTAGAGATACAAATAACTTGCAATTTCTCGATATTTGAAATTCAAAATGGCCACCATCCCTGTGTTAACTCTATGAGGAAAAAATAAAATTTTCGATTTTCGAAAAACAAAGACGGTGAAAACTTTTCTTTCGCCAGGAGCTTCAAAATGAGCCCACACAAGTGGTAGGTCAGAAGAAAATTGATAAAATTTAAAGGCCCGAATTTCTGTCCCCGAGGCGCGTTCTAGCTTAAATTTGGATTTTATAGTATCACGTAGGGCTACGGGAGGGGAAGGAAAACCGTTTCCTCGAACTCGAGCAAACCCGGATGCTGCTACGTAATACAGTTTGCGGAAACTCAAAAATGTTGGTATTCTGATAATATCAATTAGAAATTCTTCACTTTCCTGTCTGCCACTACCTGTACCTCTCATCTCAAAATATTGCAATGAAAATGATCACCCAAAGCCTAGCACTTGACATAAATCACGGCAACGAACTTCAACACCTCTAACAGGGCAGACGCAGATACCCGCTGGTAAGGCCAAAGTCGATTGTCTACCCGTTTGGAGTATGGAACGCTAAACTTTCTGGTTTTGCTAATAACATTTTTTCTTCTCCAACTTTGATTTTGTCAATATCCTTCAACTCAGACATCAAACTTAAACGCCCTATGCTTAATTTTGGCAATAAGGCCGGGGGACGAAAATGTTAACTTAAAAAATGGCAAGGGGTAACAGTAGTCTCTGTCAACCCATGAAACAATAGCTATAGCGTGCGTGAAGATTGCCCTCTAGCGACAATACTCATTTTTACATTTGTTCAAGAATCTCTTCCTCAACTTCTCGCGCCGAAAAAAATGTCCTATCTACAAGTTTAGAAAATATAACATCCAAAATGAAGCGATTTACACTTTCCTTTTATCTAATAAAGTGATGAATTTGGATGAAAAATCACATGTAAATGAACTATTACTGTTACTTACCGATTATTTTTGGAATACACACTTGCATTTTGCAAAATCTACGAAATGTAAACACTTTTGCCCTCTAACTACATGTACGTTGACATCCGATATTTCACCAGTTAAAAAAAAAAAAAAATAAAACGCTACTTTATTCTACTCCTTATGAAACACGCATGATCACAATCGGCCGATTTTCAACAAAGTCATCATAAGGTGTTCTTTTGTGGATTGTCTCTTCTCGAACTCTTTCACGTTCTAATTGCTTCTAGTTTTGACATGCAAATTATGGTAATTTTTTCACGTAGGAAATTATTGCTCTATTCTGCGCTCATAAAAAGCAAGTTTGGACATAAATGTTAGGAATTAATCAAAATGTTATGAGCTTTCATGGAAATCAAATATTCTTTAACTAGGAGAAGAACATTTTAATTGCTGGCCGTCGACGTCAATGTAAAGAAGCTGTCAGCATCACTCTGCCATGTTTCAAAATCTGCTTTTCGTCCTCATATGTTGGACATCAGGAAACAATTTGATGAATGTGCGGTCACAAGTTGGGCGACTAATGATATTTTGCCCACTTCCCCTCTATCTCTATATTGAGTAGAAAATGATAAAAGCCACTTAAAGGCACATGAGCTGCAACTTTTGACATTGTTTTCATTATTTTATATTTACATTAAAATTAGTTTAAAGAAATGTTCTTACTCAGAGATGTTTACTCAAGTATAATTACCCACTGAGTGGGACTGCAAGGGGAGGTTTCAGTAAGACAAATAGTAAACAGGTGTCGCACCCAAATATGGCCGCCTCCTTGCAACTACATGATAAACAGCGTAAATGGTGCATGTACACATTTTGAATCTTTACAAATCCAACATGGTGCAACCCACTGGAAGGGGAGGAAAGGGATTCACTCCGCTTTGACAAAAAATTCTCCGTTTTCTACATAGTATGGTAAGATTTTGAAAATGGCGGGAAATTTCCAATGAACACAGTCTGTTCAATTTCTTTCCTATTCCGCCACAAGTAAACGTCGTTGAGGCATAGTTAATGACTACATTGTTCAATTTGCAAATTGCAATGAATGTCTGAGCAAATTGGAGGTATCGTACCATGAGGTTGGACAAGTTTCGCAGAAGTGCAGCTTATGACAGGTGCAGCCAACGAACAATGCCCGATTAAAGGGGTCTTTACTATGACAAGATATATTGTGCACGACAAGTAATGTGAACTGACTAATTTTAAGTCATGAGGGTAATTAATTAGCTGTTCATAATTTGCCCTCCCAGTGAAAATTTTTCGACTTTACCCTCCGGCACTCAAACTTCATTTTTACCCACTTCCCACTTATTTTTGCCTCTTTCCCCTCCCCACTGTCAATTTTTGAAGCTGTCCTGCCCTGTGGCGAAAAAAACTTGCCGATTTCCCCTGCCCTGGAAAAACCTCCCCTCAATATTTGTCATTCCATTTCCCTGCAGACGTGAAGCTACCCTATCCTGAGATGAAAAACCTGTCCTGTGAAAAAATTTCCCCTGAAAATTAACATTCCCATGCAGACACATACTGCAGTGGCCTTCTACCGGAAACACCGTACCATGGCTCAACTTCCCCTGTCCCCGTTTTAAAGTAGCTTCCCCTCTCTCCTCGTCTTTCTCCAAGCCCTGTCCCCGGGACAATCAACCGATATCTGCCCTGCCCGACAAAAAAACCTAAAATTTCCTCCCCTGCCACCTAAAAATATATCCCCTGCCCAAACAAAATTTCCCCTGCTCTCAAAAATTGCTCCTGGAATAGCTTTTTCAATGAATAGCTCCGTTGGCTGCACCTGTTATGGGCCTACGCGTTCGAACCACAGCGGAAAAGCCGCAGATAAACCGCTCGGTCAAATCCCCAATCTCAAAAAAAAAGATTTTTTTTTTCAATAACCGATCTGAATTGTTACATTTTTCTGACTGCGACCATTCCACACGCTGTAGAGTTCGTAAAGCACTCACGCCCGTACGCTCACTGTCACAAATGGCACACAAACTTTATTGTAGCGAAGAAATGAATACTGGTAAAATTAAAAGTATTGAGTTGCACCGTAGACCCTCGAGAAAAACGAGGGTCTATGGTTGCACGTAGGGCGTATTTCTGTCACCATAAAAATTATAGACAGAAATATAGTGATCAATGATGTGACGAATAGTGTCAGAGGGTTGCCCTTTCCTCTATGTGTGAAAATTTTGAGAAATTGATGATGACTGGTGCAGTTTAAGCAATCTTGGGTCTTTTCAATTTGATTTTAGAAGGTAAAACTACTGAAAATGACATGGGACACCCAACGGTGGAGAGTGCAAGAGGGAATGGGGTGGCGCCCTCTCGCATCGACAATTATGAGAAATTGATTTGCACAATGGTGTAATCTGAGAGGTATTTCAGTTTATATGGCACTCGGTAAAAGTGTTGTTGATAATGACATTGAACACTGATATTTTCATTACATTTTTGCATGATCAGTGTTTGAGTCTCAACAATATAAAAAATGACAATACATCTCGTTAAAACAGTTCTCGGTATGTCGACAGCGCAAGCGCGAGTGCATTATGAAGAAAGCATTTCCTTCGGCTTTCAAAGGGTGGCCGAGTACATTTCAGAGTAGGCGGACCTATGCCTTTGATAACTTTGATGACACCTGAGGAGTGATACCTTAGTAGCTACCTTTTTTGGTTTGGATTATTATTCCTGCATTCACCCGCGTTATAAAATTAAAAAAAAAAAACCAAACAAACAGATCAACTTAATACACGTGATCGAAGATACACATTCGTATATTAGGAAATGTGGTCACCACCATGAATATGTGGATCCATGTTTGGAAATGGGAGTTAGACATATGCGTACTTGGGAACTTGTATACGACTCTCAGGAAATGAATGGCGAACATCCTTGAACTTGTTACTTTCTGCTGTAAGTTTTGCGATGATTCGCCGACGACTAAAGTGGTCTACCGGTAAATTCAATGAGAGTGTCCATGGTTACAGTGAAAGATTAGAGTTGGCTATTTTCCAAGCGTTCTGAATTTCTTTTGATTTTTATTAGGGAACGAAGTTTGCTTGAAGAAAGTTTGTCTTTCGATTTCGAGGCCCGAACTAACTTGGCGGTAAATGCAATAAGCATGTACACAGTCTCGGTTGAAGATTAGAGTTTGGCGTATATTCTTATTTAGCGTTCTGAATTTCGTCGGATACGGATTCAATCCTTTTTCAACTTCGGCCCAATCTCTTGTGTCCTATGAAATCTGGGATCTCGCCCCCCCCCCCTTTCCAGGCGTGTCAACCGAAGAGCACATAGATTTGACTTTGACATTTGACATTTGTTTTTCACGAGCATACAAAACCGCGGAGGGAACCCCGTATATATTCATGTAACATCAACATTTTAGGCGGATGTAATTGACATGCAGGCAAATGTAGTCGATATGTGTGAAATTAAGACAATTAACAACCTTAGCTGTAGAGAGTACACATGTACATGTATGTCACGGTTTTATAGATAAACTGAAGTATGTCGGGATGTTTAAATGTACCTCTCGTGAGGCCAATTCGTTTGCAAATACTGGTAGTTTGCATTTTGTAGAACGGTGAAACTTGGCCGAACATTGACACTAAAAGACATCCTACTATCCCATGTTTCTTCCACATTATGTTATAAATGAAGAATGCAAACGTATTTTGTAAATTTACCAAACTGTATTACTATACGTGTAGAACGATGACTTCAGTGTTTTCTAATTGTTTTGATGACACGTGATTTTAAAAGTGCATAGATGAAGAGAGGAACTAAAAGTGGAATTGCAAGGATTTTTCCAAGATTCGCAATCCCCCCCCCCCCACACACACACACAAGCAGAAAACAAAACACTGTATTGTGGACTGGCCCCCACTCACCTAGCTTTTCTCGGTAGGTGTTCAGTTATTGGTTTGCCACGCCAACTTGAATGCGTTCATCCAAGGGCCTACGCGACAGCAGCCTGCTATAGTGCCACAGTCTGCTGATTTAGTCCTTCGATTTGTTCCGTTTTGCAAGTCTAACTGTTTTGACTAAATGGGGTAAGCTCTAAGCTTTGGCGTTGGTGTGACGTTTACACCCATATGCTACAGATATAAGCTTATAGAAAAATCTTATTCATATTTTCACCTGATAGGCCTATCAGGTTGAGAAAATTTCACCGAGCTTATAAAAATTTGGATGACAGCTTCTTTGCCGAGCTAAAATAGTCTCATTTGCATGTTTTCTGTAAATAATGTCAACAATATGATATTTCCACCGATTTGCGACGCCACTCTTGCATCTTGAGCACGGTGGTGTAGTGAGCCTCCCTAAAGCTGCATTCACAAATAATTATTGGGAGTGGAGGAATCGCGATTGAATTTTTCTTCCAGACCCCTTTAATACCCTAAAAAATTTCAAATGCCCCCTTCACATGATCAAAACTTTTCAAGGCCCCCACTACTAGACTGAAAGATCCGTCGCTCGAGCCCTCGAGCGACGGAGTCTAACCCCCCCCCCCCCCCACACACACACAACTATCACAAGCCCGCATATCTGTAATGGATGTGCGCGAAGAAAAAATAAATACGTATTGCGCGGTTTCGCTCGCAGATGTTCAAGACTACCTGTTATGAGCACTTTGTAAAGTCATATTTTTCCTAACGCAAGTTCTTAAATCGATTCATTGTTAAATGCATCAGTTAAGTGAACTTTTTGGATTTATCAATCTATGCCAACTTGAGTTAATCCAGCTCTGGCCAGGTCAATTGCTCCTGCCGAAGAGGACACAAAATGACGATCATTAGAGAGAAGGCAAATTGTGAATTCTGGTTAATTACCATATTGTAAAATATGCTAAGCATAGTGACTTTCCAAAAATCTGTTTCAAAAGTACAAGACATACATGAATTGGATGCTACTCACAATTGACAAGAAAGTTACAATACTAGTATTCCATCAAATACATGTTTTAATCTCTGAAATGCTGGGTGTAATATTGGCAAATTGGTTAAAAAATAAATAACTCCATTTAGTCCCATATTTTTTTTCATTTTGTCTTTTCTGTTCAAAGTATTACTTTTGTATTATTTTATGACGACAATGTGAAAATGTAGAAATCAAGCATTGCGCACGTAAGTTAAGGCAGGGGTCCTGACTGAATTTCTGGCTGAAATTAATTAATTACTGGTCATATTTTGATGAAATTTGGTACACATTACGTAGTTTGGATAGCTCTTTCAGTTTATGTCATTTAAATTTGAATAAAAAATGTCACGTGATTTTTATATCGACATTTGCCCGCCAAAATCGATTATATTATGTACGGCATATTTCATCTTTTAAACAAAGTTTAAACTGTATTTTTTCGGCAAATGATATTAGAGTACACTCAAGTCAGTTGACTAATATACTTTACCAAGGAAATTTCGGAGTTAATCCCCTGATATTTCTGCCAAATACGCACAATTTGTTGGAAAAAAATCAATTCTTGTTTGAATTTCGGTATTTTTTTAAAGGAAACGTTACCAAATCACACATGTTAAAGGTACGGTTGTAAAGATCTCTTAAGCCTAAGTTTGAGAATAGCAAAGTTTCTGAAAAATAGGGCACTCTACAAGTTGAAATTTTCGAAATTTGGTCGCTGTGTACGCTATCGGGCCATCTCGCAAGCCATCCTAGAGGTCATGACCCCGTTGCCGAGTCGCAGTGTTACCGAAACGATTTGTGTAATTGTAAATTGGCAGGTGGCTTCACATATCATTCCGCTTGTCTTGCATGTGCTTTAATGTTATTTGTGTCGGTATTAGGTAAGGTTGTTAGTGTCAAAATTAACAAATGGGTTGTTAATTTAAGATAAGCATGGCGAGACGTGGAAGTGTGTCTCAGACCACCTTGTTCTTTTGACCCCGCGTTTCGTAACCGGTTCGTTCCTCAGTCGCTTATATAAACAAGGAGGTAAACCAACTGTCTATCCATGATATAACTCTTTCTTAATTTTATATTGTATCTATGTTGTTGATCTCTGGATCTCCCGTGGGGGGGGGGGGTACTCTCATTATTTTCATACGGATGTGTGCGGCCCAAGTTTAAAACATCTAGGGTATAGCCCATGTGTATTGTCAAAAACAGACCCATTATTTGGGACTTTTTGTCCAAATCAGACCCATAGTTAGGGAATAATGCAGCGAGCAAAAAACAAAACAAGCCGACCAGTTGTCAAATAGAATACTAGCAAACAAAAGCATTAAAGGGCCGTGAGCTGCAATGTCATTGAATTTGTTCAAGTTCAAATATTTCCAATAATTTCAGATATTATTCTATTTCTACCAATAAAGTGATATTACCTAGCACTGTCATGAAAACAATAATTTGTTACCAATCAGCCAGGAATTTTTGCATAGTTTAAGTTAATCTTAAATTTCCCGCAATTTTCCAATACTTCACACATTACACTGAAAATAGAGAATACCTTGTCTCAGTGAAGTACATTCAATCCCATGAGATCTATTGGATGGAAACACGTTGGTCTATAAAATTCTTATAGGTTTATGCACTGGTTTCTCTGTCTGTTTGAAAATTCACATGGGGCAGCCACATTTGGGTGCGGCACCACTTAATCATTTATCTGTTTAAAACTTACACATGTGCTCACATTCAGAGGTTCATGTAAGTTATAGTCAGAAAGTGTTGTCCTTATATTTAAAAGTATACAGGTAATTTAAGAAAGTCGACTGGTGGACTGTGAGGGAGCGAAGATAATTTTTACAATAGTTTTGTTCAATTTATACAACTGCGCACTTGTTCTACTCCCAACAGCATGTTAAACTATCCGGTATTCAGTTTGCTATCACAGCATGTGTACGTGTACCATGTATTAATCACTGACACCTGACTGTCAGTCTGGACTCTAATTAAATTATCACCCAATACATATATGTGTATATAGGCTTTGTCTTATTGTGGACTGCCTATGTTACAGACGAAATATGTAGTCATTTTCAACATGTAATCGAGTTGAACAAACAGCGCCACATCCTCTATGAGTGGTATTTCCTCATTGACAACATATTGAGGACACATTTTCCCAATAGTGTATAAGAATTCCTACGGTACTAACCGTGCTTCCTTCCTTGCCGACTTATTTCTGTTCTCATGTGAGGCAGAATTTATCCAGAACGTCATCAAACAGAAAAGATCTCTGCAGCTAGAACTTTAAACCTAACATTTATATACATAGACCATGTTCTTTCAATGAATAACTTCAAATTCAGTGACGATCTTGCTGTGATTTCTATTAAAAAAGTACCGAACCGGCCTCTTCTGCTTCATATCTGCATACTTTCCTTGAATTTGACTCTAATGGTCACCTTTCTACCAGGCTGAACGACAAGAGAGATGACTTCAACTTTAGTATCATCAAATTCCAACACCTCATCAGTAACATTCCACTCTCACTAGCTTAGGGACTGGACAGGAATTACAGGGAGGCGGTGTTTTTCGAAACACCGCTGTATCAAAATAGTGACCATTCAAAAGTACCTGCACAAAATTAGTGTCCCTCCCTCTTATCCGTACATGAAAATAAATGACCCTCCCCTGTTACTCAGTACCCCCCAACAAACCTGCAATGTGTTCAAGCCCCCCCCCCCTTCGGACTCGCTCTGAAGCCCGCCCACTCCCAAAGGAAGGCAAAATGTGTCCGATATTATGCTTTGTCCAAAAAATATCACATCATATGTGTGTGTTAATTCATGTAAATGTACTTTGCTTGAAGTAGCAGGTCAAAGTGCATGGGTGTACAAAAATGTAATTTTTACATTTTCATCGATAATGTTCATTCATTATACATGGTAGTCGACTATAAGGAAACTATAAACATGTATTTTCCAATATAAAAGAAGAGGAGAGAAATAAAATAAAAATACAAAACTCGGCAAATCTGTGTATTTATGTACGCTTGATTATTGATATTTATGCTATTGATTAGACTAGATTGGTTTCAAGTCTATGATTGTGCAAGAAATTTGATTTTGGAATTTCACTGAAATGTCAATTCACTATACATGGCAGTCCATGCTGAAACTCTGAATATTTTTTTCAATACAAAACAAGGTAAATCTGTGCATTAATGTACACTTGATTATTGGTATTAATATTCATAATTAGACTAGAGTGGTTTCAAGTCCATGATCGTGCAAGAAATTTGATTTTGAATTTCACTAAAATGTTGATTCACTATGCATTGTAGGTTTTGAGGAAACTAAAAATAACTCATAGATTATCTGCTCCCAAATTGTTCGAACCCAGGGCGAGAAGTAACGCGAGTATACGATGACGTCAAACAGAAAAAATTCATGGGATTATATATTTATCACATAAACAGTCTTGTTACTTTTCGTTTGATATGGATGGATCAAATATTTTGTAACAAATTGCACGAATTTCGTCGCAATCTGTGTTTTATTTACGCGGATTACTTTCATTTAATAAGTAAAACGGTCCGTCACCCAGGGGACACTTCATTCATAAATCCCATCAAGTTGAAATTTTGATACATCGAATGGTATATCCACCAATCAGACATATGGATTCGGTCACGTGAACGTTTGAAGCATTAACTGTCTCGCGCTGTACCGATGCCAGGACATGTCGGCCATCGGTGGATATAGCCTTCATCGTGTCAGCGGCGGATAGCCATAGTTTTCAGAGTTATTTAGAATATTTGCGAGTAGATTTATGAAGTAAATGCAACGAAACGATCGAAACAGTAATTCTCATTCTTAAAGATGTCGTAGCTTTTGAAAATATTGCACAAGTTTAGGCCTACGACCTTGGCCAGCGCGAAACATTCCGTTCTATGACATACATAACCACATTGCATGTTTGTGGCCACAACGCTGCCGACACCGTTCTCCGCCGGTGCGGTGTCAACTCGTCAATCCCGATCTTGGTCTTCACTATTTTCGTCTAACGGACTTTGATGTTTGCAGTGACACATATCTCGTTGGTATATACATCCTAATTTTATTACTTGACGGAAATTCTGTTCTGTTGTGAGTGTTGTTTAAATAAACTTTTGAAAGACATCGGATTCCACAGGGCTGCACCGCAGGTTGACTACAGCTCGCACACTTAGATACAACCTTATGCTTATGCAGGTTTGCTTCCGATCGGGAATTAACGGAACTTTTTGTGTGATGAAGAAAGTTATCGTTGTTAGTCTAATAACTTTATCCTTCTGCCTCCTATGTCGCTTTCCCGAAGATTATCAGTTGAACTTACGTTGCGGTGCAGATTTCGGGTTTATCGCCAACGGGATCGACCGGTACGACGTCAACATTGAGCATCGACGGGTATCCCTATTCAATTCTCGGGAAACAGCTATACTTTTAAGGAACTCAAATTTCGTGGAAGTGCCTTCTATGTTTCCATGTCTGGATTTATCGGGTCAGATTTTTGTAAAAATGTCATGAGAGCACTGACAGCATCGATTATGACAAATCGGTCTATGTTCACGTCGCGACGACCCGCATGAACGGTACCATGCAAGAAAAAAGTTCCGGTTGATGACGTACAACAGGGTAATTCGGATTTCTTATCCGTCCTGTTCTACGTCACACAGGTGGGATTCGGGCCAGTTCATGTGATATATATATATATATATATATATATATATATATATATATATATATATAATATATATATATATATATATATATATATATACACACACACACACACACATATATATATATATATATATATATATATATATATATATATATATATATATATATATATATATATATATATATATATAATATATATATCCTATGAACTGCCATGTATATCCACCTGTGTGACGTAGACAAGCACAGACAAGAAATCCATATTACCCCTGTTGTACGTCATCAACCGGAACGTTTTTTCAGCTCCAGTACGGTTCATGATTGGTGGAGATACCATTCGGTGTATCAAAATTTCTACTTGATCGAATTTATGCACGAAAGTACCTTTAAATCATTTGCATATCTCCGGAGTACGGTCCGCTTTACTCAGAAAATGAAAGCAATAAAGTTAAATAACACACAAATCGAATCATGCAGTTTTTGGCAATAATTTTATCTATTCACATAAAAATATAAATATGAAGACTGTTGTGATAAATATAGAACCTTATGGAATTTTTCTCTGTTTGACGTTATACTTGTGTTTTTCACGCAGGTACGAGTTGAACTTAAATGTACTGAAGTTTTCAGACAGCCGCAATATGAATACTTGACCTGTTTTTCGACATGACAGCAATTAAGCAATTTCCGCTCAAAACAAAGCAAGCCAAGCGAATTTATATACTTTAATTTATTCTAGAGTTGCTTTCGAGTAAACGCCTGGCAGTCATGTTCGGAGCAGTGAAAGTAAGCCGGTCTAGCGACCTCAACGGTCGAAAACTATAGTCGACCTCAGGAGACCAAGCGTAATTACCTTCGCATTAACACAAATAAAATCAGTTAACAGTTATTGACATAAAAGTTTTAGTTCTGATGGCCTGGGCAGACAAAACACGGCGCTGAGGGCGAAGTAATAATAGCACATGTACACTCGGCGGTTTATCTGGCAGTCGGGCTCTGGACACGTGTCTCCCTCGCAATTTATGCTTGCCGCTTTCCTCAGAGTAAGACCAGAAGCTGTCCCAAATCAAACTCTTTGAGACACACGGGCATTATTCCTCACCAAAGGATTCGGAGTAAAACATGTTTGGTGTAGCACACAGTAATTTTCACTAATATGTTTGCATTGTAAGACTTTTAGTACCGACTTACTGCATCGGTCGTCTTCCACCAGTCCTTTCATCCATCTCTCGTCTTGCCTGCTTGTTTAATTTATATATTAAGCAACTCTTCGAAGAAAATGATGACTTATTGATGATCACGGAGAGTAGGCAAATTGTAAATTCTGGTTAATTAATATATTTTAAAAACTACTGAGCATAGTGACCTACTAAAAATTTGTTTCAAAAGTACAAGACATATATACATGAATTAGATGCTACTCACTATTGACAATATTAGAAGGTTACAATAATAGTATTCCATCAAATACATGTTTTAATCTCTGAAAAGTTGCGTTACATGCCGGAAAATGCCAAGAGAGTTTGACCGGTTAAGAAGGGCTTGACTACGCAGTTTCTGCGTAGTGAAGCTTCATTACGTATTCATGGTGACCCCTGGCCAGCTGTCAATAACTTTGGGGGCTTTTGTCTTTTGGCCTGCTTTGCATATGCGTCGTTGGACACGACCTGCCAATCACCCAGGTAGTCAATTAAACTAATATTATATAGGGCTCAGCCCTTGGTGTCGCGCCAGGGGTTAAGATTGGCAATGTTATTTGTATTGATTCATGATAAACTGTAATTGTTACTTCATAAACGTTTATATGACAACTATGCCCACTTCCCTATGATGAAAGCAGTTCACGTACGTACACGACGTCAAACCCTGCAGCAGGGCAGGTATAGATTTTCTGTAGCGTGTAAAAATTTTGGACAAAAATTGGCAATTTTTACAATGATAACAGCCTATTGCGTTAAACAAGGGACGTAATGCAATCATTATCTATCATTGCAATGGTAACCGCACTGCCCAACTTCCACGTGCAAGCTGAAAACTATAGCGTCCGTCTAAAAACTGGCAATTTTTGAATCTAATTATTGACACAGGGGGCGCTCTTCTATAATTCCATCCCAGCATTCTTTGCGTATGCCACCGTTCATATGCACGACAGTTTTCTCCCTTTATATATTAACGATATTCTGTATCAGCGACAAGGTGCATAATAACATTTACTGGCTTATAAAAGAGGTATATTTATAAAAAGGCATGTTAAATAATAGTAATTTGTTTCGTATTTGTTTATTTACGAGTACTCAAAAAAAAACATGGCGGCGCCCATGAAAGAAGGGTACACTTCCGGTTACTCGCATAGTATATTATGAATAAGCGCATGCGTAGTCAGTAAGCCGCTGGCGCGACTATTAATTGACTGTTTACCGACCCAATTAACACTATCCAGCAGTATCAGTCATATTTTAATCGCGTGGCCCGGGTGGGCACAACGTAGGAACGCGTGTATTTCTGTGTGTACGTTTCACTTGTGGTGTTGTTTGTACCATCGTGTGTCCTTGTTTCACCTACAGCATTACCCACCTACAGCATTACCTTCAAGGTGACAGGCTTACTATTAATGTTCAGTATCATTGCACCGAGTTCTGCCCACGGTGAAAACCACCTGTTTTGCCTACTAATTACTGCCCGTCGCTGCCCGTCCTGAATGTAGCCTATCTATAGCTACAGTAATCACATAAATCATTTATCAGTTTTGATATATACTCCTAAATTGTAAGTTTGATCAAATCGAGACCACATTCAAGGGCTATGCAGACTGTCCATGTAAGCACACACAGTGACAAGAAGGCGGCAAACACCTACTCACCAAGCACATCGAATCGGCGAAAAGAAGCATAAAAAGCTAGGCTTATCGCCAAAACAAACGCGCCAAGCGCTAACAAAAACCCATACCAAGCGGCCCTTTTCAGGGCCACCAAATACTCCAAAAAGGGAACTACCAAAAAATACGATAAGATGACATAGAACACACAAACACTTAAAAGAAATAACAAAAATCGTACACATAACAAACAACTGAAACACAACATTAAATACAAATAAACAATCACAGTAACGTAACAGAAAACATGGCCGTGGAAATAAATCAGCTATTTCCAAAGAAAAGCCCAACAACAAAATGAAATTCAACAACAACCTATCATCGCTCAAACTATGAAACTCCGAAAAATAGTACTAGGCAAAAGCCTTAAAATTCATTCGGACACCAACAAAACCAAACAGAATAAAACCACCTCAGGATTTCAACAAATAAGTCGTATAATGTGACTACGCTACATCGTGAGACACAAACAATCGCAACAACACCAATTCAAAGAAAAGTCAAATTGGACTCCACGAACAACAAAAAAACAAAAACTTGAAAGCTATCTGAAGCTGCTAAACTCGCACTTCTAGAGATACCCTTTCAAACAAGGAAACAAACATGTCGCGTGCCAAAAGAATCGCGATAAACCAGCTTGCAAACATTGGACAAATTTTGGGAAAATAACCCTTCGACAAGGGTCGGTTTTTCGTTATTGTCAACACAAACGATTACGTACTCGAATGCGAAAGGCAATTACATAACACTCAGTATTATACACAACAAGCCAGAACAAACAGTAAACAAAGTAAATGAACTATTAATTAAAATGTACGAGAACAAGCACATCAACCAGGATACTTGTAAGTATCTTGATCCAATAAACATAAAATCCGTACCCCGCAGTGGTACTTATTGCCTAAAAATTCACAAACCTCCGCAAAAATCTAAAAGACACACCAGTCAAAACAAATTTACCGAAGTAAAGAAATATAGAACAAACAAACCGAACCACCAAACGGACTCACAACGTGACCAAAATTAATATACTTGCCTCGCTAATCGGAAAGCAAGACCACTAAAATGCATTAAAATAAATTTTCACAAACACAAACTAAGGAAAGAATCTACACTGCGACTGATGAGAAACCACACTCGGGTTTCGAAACGCAAGCGTCAAAGGGCGACTCTATCAACTTTTGTAACAACATAGGTCCGGCTGCGTCTCGCCATAAGCTTTCCCCACACAAACAAAACATTACCGTACACACTAATCCAAACTTCTCTACAAATATCCAAAGCAAAACAAACATTTCATTAACACAAACAATCGGATAAGAATGTAGGAACACATTTTCGAAACGAATCAAACACAAACTCGACACAAAAACATTTAGGATAGTTAGGTGGGGAGCCTGTTTCACATTTTTTACATCTCGCTATACTGTCTATGATTCTAAAAATAAAGTCATCTGCCACTTTTTCTGTATACGCGGTTTGGCAAAACTCATCTCTTCAATCGAAAGTCGGGCGATTTCATGGTTCTTTGGGGCACTTAAGTGTACGTCGAGCTTAAGGAATGTAGTTACATTCGCGATGTTTTATTCGAAAATTATTTATTCCTTCAAGGGCAAATGCACATAATTTATGCTGTTGGAAATACTGGCCGCTCATAAACAAGACAATAAACTCAATATATGTGCATTTTTACTTATATTGTCAAAGTACCACCGACACCCACAAAAACCAAATGGTTCAGTCCAGTATTTGCAACTCTGCCATCCGACTGGTCAACAGGAAATCAACCATAGGTGTCTTTTGGCACGCGTATGCGCCAGTCACCTAGGCGACGGTAATCTGCACCACTTATCACCATCGGGAAGGTACTCCTCCCCATATACCACTGGTGATCCCACCCTCAAGGCACTGCGTCATTCGACCAAGCATTGTTATTGTAATTTCCTGCATAAAATTAACAGCGAGGTCAACCGGTCAAACTCTCTCGGCATTTTCTCTCATGTTTTACGTTTAGTCTTTTCTGTTCAAAGTTTTATTTTTGTATTATTTTATGACGACAATGTGAAAATCTAGAAATCAAGCATGGTGAACCCACGTTTTTCTTAAATATGTTTATTATCATATGCCAGAATTCAAAAACTAAAGGAAATTTTCAAGTCTCATGGTCTTCTATGTGTTGCTGTATGGCCTGATCTTGTGTACAAGTATACGTATATTTCACTATCGTCACATTTAACGCAAACTCTTCTTCAACTACCATGTACATCAGAGTCAGGGCTATCTCTATCACTGCTAAGGTATGCAGTGACAGTGACACTACACTAGCAGGGCGGTATACCTGATAGTGACACTGCCCGTAGACAGTAAATGTATTAACTTTGATATTTTTGTTCAATTTATACAACTGCGTCTTTGTTCTACTCCCAACAGCATGTTGAACTATCCAGTATTCAGCTTGCTATCACAGCCTGTGTATGTGTACAATGCATTTGTATCACTGACAATTGACTGTCAGTCTGGACTCTAATTAAATTATCCAATACATATTTGTATGTATAGGCTTTGACGACAAACTGAATAATGTGTGTTTGAGGATGCCGTGAAGAAACAGCAAGACACTGTTGTTGATATATTGCACAGAAATATTGCAAAAATCATCAACATTTGTGATAAAAGTCATGAAATGTAATATAATGGTTCTAGATTGTATAACATTATTGCAAACATTGCAACAAATAGATGACATAAATGGTATTCATTATTCATTGAATTACCTACAAAAACTTGGAATTTGAAAATGTAAAATGTAAAAGGAAACCAACAAATTTTTAAGTCTCACCCCTACAGGCAGAGCAAACTTTTCAAGTCCCCCTCTATATACTACCCCAAAAATTTTCGAATCCGCCTGAATTTCTCCTGTCCCCCCCCCCCCCCACCAACGTTTGTGAACGCAGCCTACGCGTCGGTACTTCTTATTCCGTATATCTGGTCCGCCTGCCCCCTAGTTCTACCGCTGGCATTGCTGCGCTATCGCTACTCACATACAAAAGCTACCGTATTACTAATTTTGGCAAAGATAGGGAAACATTTTTATTCCGCCTCGTCTGCTATCAGATGAACACATTCCCACGTGAGTTGTCCGGACGCACAGAAATGGCGGTCTCATCTGATCTCGACCAGTTTCTCAACAAGATTGACGACGATTACGTCGCCTGTTCCATCTGCCTAGAGAGGTACACCAAACCCAAAGTTCTACCATGCCTCCACACGTTCTGCGAGCGGTCTTTGTGGCTGGGTCGAAAAACGGTGACCTTAATTGCCCTGCCTGTAAAACGCCGTGTGAACTTCAAGATGGCGGAGTGAGCGAACTGAAAGACAACTTTTACATGAGCTCGCTGGTTGACCTGGTGGTTGAGAGGAGAAAGCTTGCATCCGGACAAGACAGAGTATGTGAACTCTGTGAAGATAAAGAAGTAAGTCATTTTTGCACAGAGTGTCGCCAATATTTGTGTGTGAACTGTGAGCGAACACACGGAAAAATCAAGGCTACTAGGTCACACAAAGTGCGATTGATATCAGATCTCAACGAGCCAGAGGTAGAAAGACAGTCGATTGCAGAGCACGATGTCAACTGTCCGACACACCCAGAGAGCAAAGTCCAGTTTTACTGCGATACGTGTCAAGTACCAGTTTGCATAGCCTGCACTGTTGTCGACCATCGTGTTCCTGAGCATGCGCACCGCTACCTTAGTGTTGCAGCCGATGAATATGCTGTACAGCTGAAGGACACCGTGACAAAACTGAAATTGAAAGAGGATTGCATCGACACAAACATGACAGCCGTCAAGAAATGGCGGGATAAAATTCACTCGCTGTTTGACCAGGAGAAAGAGAAAGTGAACAGTAAGGCCGAGGAATTGGTCCAAAGTGTAAGGAATGAACAGCAAAGGTTGGTGAAGGAATTACATAACGGACGCGATGCAAGGATAAAGGAAACTGACATTTTAATTGAAGAATTTGAGTTCAACCACACCAGTGTCAATAGCGCTCGTAACTATGCAGAGACACTGTTGAACCATGCGAATCCCGTACAGCTTTTGTCAACGCGACCTGAAGTGACACGTCGTACCGACGAACTTTTAAAAATCATTGATAAGTGGGAGGAACCTGTCGATGGAGTGGAGTTTGACGAGGCAGCGTCTGATGCGAATCTCGGACGAATAAAAGCAGACGCCTGCGTCAAGAAGTGCTTGATCGAAAACTTTCCGAAGACAGTGTGGAAGGGTGACAAGACATGTCTGATTATACGTACTCGCGATGCTAGAGGAAATGACGTCATTCCGAGACAAATACTGAACGGCACGCTGAACAAACCAAACGGTGAAGTTGTTCATCTGAAATTTTCAAACAATTATAATGGAACTCTGTCTACAATCTTCCGTGCTGATGTTGAGGGTAAGAATAGCATTACTGTGACCATTGACGGTCAAGCCGTACCCGGTTCACCGTTTGCATTTCCCACGCGTACAGGACTAGTAAGAACTATTGGTAACAGGGGAAATGGAAAAGGAGAGTTCAATCGTCCATCAGGCATAGCCAGAGACTCTCGTGGCAACATAGCAGTTGCTGACACTGACAACAATCGTGTACAAATATTTAACGAGGCGCTTGTCTTTAAAGATGTTATTACTTTTCCTAATTTTAAGAATCCATTCAAACCAAGAGATGTAGGGATATCAGATGACAATACCTACTTCATGACTGACTCTGGAAACAATCAAGTGGTTGTCAGTAAAGAAGGCGGTCAGCTTATCAGATGCTTTGGACAAGATGAACTAAAAGACCCCCAAGGGATTGCAATACACCCTGTAGACGATAATGTGTACGTGTGTAGTTACCGTAGCAATACAGTGGAGGTGTATACCCAAGATGGTGAACGCCTCAGAACACTTGGTAGTCCAGGCAGGGGTCAAGTGGTCTTGAAAAGCCCTTATTCCATTGCTATTGACAGCCAGGGCACGCTGTTTGTGTCAAACGCTTTAGAATTTGGTCATGTGTATGGATGTGATACACTGGGGAAAATGGCGATGGAATCTGAAAAGCTGGAATATCCCGGTGGTATAGCGATCCATAGTGATGGATGTATACTTGTCTGCAATAAGTCATCATTTCTTTTTCTTCGAAGAGTTGCTTAATATATAAATTAAACAAGCAGGGCAAAATACTGTCTCGAATAGATGCCAGCAATATGTTAGCATGTATTGCAGTGGAATCGTGTTTACTGATGACAGTACATCCCGCGTACTTATCACTGACCGCGTATGTGATTGCCTTAGAGTTTATGTTGTGTAAGCAGAGCCATTTTATTCAAAACTCTCTAACCGGAATCATGATTTAATATTTGTTACGTTTGATTTGTCAGTTTCGACATATTTTCTAGACAGGAATCGATCAGTCGTGTTTTGCGGATGTGGATTTCCATTTCTTTTCAAGAACTTCATTAGCAGACATTCACTCTGTTGTACTTTAATATCGACGCCCTGAAATGTAGATGTTCCACTGGGTGTTGGTGGCCTGGATAGGACCTCTCTTAGATCACTGTATACGCTACGCTTCGTAGATTTCAGCGGAAGCGAGCGTGTACCGTAAGCGAGGAGAAGTGGAAGACTAGGGTGTTTGTGAAAAGATCGGTTGCCCCTGTAGCACTTAAGTGTGTCTAAATTTGTATCCGCTTGTACATGCATACCTGTTTTGAGCTAAAAATGACGCATGACACAGCTGTAACTGAAAGTAAAATTACAGAGCTACGATCAGAAGAAAAACTCAAAAACGAACGAAATGAAAAATACTCTATTGATGCTAATCTTTTGCGTTTCCTTGAAATGATAATGCAGTGATCTGATGTAAAATAATGGAATGGGAACAAATACGTTGAAATGCGTATCTTTCTTCATTTTCCATAGAGAATATAGTACATATGTAATAAAGTAATATGAAGAATTGATACCCGGCGCGTGTTCGCATTCAGTTATTGTGGACTGCCTATGTTACAGAGAGAAATATGTACAAACAGCGCCACATCCTCTATGAGTGGTATTTCCTCATTGACAACATATTTGAGGGCACATTTTCCCAATAGTGTATAAGAATTCCTATGGTTCTAACCGTGCTTCCTTGCTTGCCGACTTATTTCTGTTCCCATGTGAGGCAGAATTTATCCAGAACCTAATCAAACAGAAAAGATCTCTGCAGCTAGAACTTTAAACCTAACATTTATATACATAGACCATGTTCTTTCAATGAATAACTTCAAATTCAGTGACGATCTTGCTGTGATTTATATTTAAGAAACTACCGAAACGGCCTCTTCTGTTTCATATCTGGATTCTTTCGTTTCTTTGAATATAACCCTAACGGTAACCTTTCTCCCAGGCTTAATGACAAGAGAGATGACTTAATGACAAGAGAGATGATTTCAACTTTAGTATCATCAATTTCCAACACCTCATCAGTAACATTCCACTCTCACTGGCTCAAATGTGGACAGAAATTACTGGCAGGGAGGCGGTGTTTTTCGAAACACCGCTGTATCAAAAATAGTGACCCTTCAAAAGTACCTGCACAAAAATTAGTGACCCTCCCTCTTGTCCGTGCATGAAAATAAGTGACCCTCTCCTGTTACTCCAACAAAACTGCAATGTGTTCAAGTCCCCCTTCTGACTTGCCATACTTTTGATGCCCGCCCCCTCTCAAAAGAAAGGCAAAATGTGTCCGATATTATGCTTTGTCCAAAAAATATCACATCATATGTGTGTGTTAATTCATGTAAATGTACTTTGCTTGAAGTAGCAGGTCAAAGTGCATGGGTGTACAAAAATGTAATTTTTAGCTCATATTTGGTTTTATATATAAATACCAAAAAGAGCTTATATGATGAGTCTGAGTGGCGTCTGTGTCTGTATATTTGTGGGTATGTGCGGATGTATGTCCGTCACACACAAAGGCTCCCATACCGCCAAAGCTACCGTCTCAGTATTTGGTGTACAGGTAGATGTAGGGGTTGAGATGTGAATTTGTTCAAATGAACACATCAGTGTCAAAAATGTGCAAATGAGGTAAGAAAAAGGGAAATTCTGCAAATGTTCATGAGTGGTCGCATGCCAATGGCTGAAACAGGATACTCCACTGACCTCTAGTCATTTCCTGTCATTGTTTATGAACTGTTACATATTAACAGACCTGCTCAAACTAAGGGACAGACCATTAGATCTTGGGAGGGGGTGGCCTCAATGAAATTGTGAACATTTTTTTTACAACTGTAAATTTCTAAAAAAAATTTTTCCAAATGAGAAAAGCTGTGCTAATATTTTTTACTAGTACATTTTCAGATTTATAATTTTTTTTAGTTAGACGCTGTCTGAGATACAATGTACATCCATATCACTAGCGCAAATAAGATTGCGTGCTGTAACTACTTATGGCCCAGTGATTTATATTGCTGATAGATTTCGCGAAATGTTGCAGATCATCTTTTGACAAGCTGAGAAGCTGTTTGCAAAAAATGTGGTGAAATTTCAATATTTGTGTTTTTAGGACAATTTTTGCCCTTTTTTGATCAAAACATCAATTTCTCTGTAGCAGTATGTCAAACTTCTGTCATTCTTGTTGTTTTTCTGGTTGTACTGTGCAGAAATTATTGTCATAACATCAACGTAGAATTTTCCTGCACTGAACATATAGAAACAACATTTATTGTTGATCTTTGGTACCCATACTGGTATGTACCAATTCTGATCAAATGTGAGCGACACCGTATAATTGCGGTATTTTTTACATTTTAATCGATAATGTTCATTATACATGGTAGTCGACTATAAGAAAACTATAACCGTGTATTTTCCAATATAAAAGAAAAGGAGAAAAAATAAAATAAAAATACAAAACTCTGCAAATCTGTGTATTTATGTACGCTTGATTATAGATATTTATGCTATTGATGAGACTAGATTGGTTTCAAGTCTACGATTGTGCAAGAAATTTGATTTTGGAATTTCACTGAAATGTCAATTCACTATAAATGGCAGTCCATGCTGAAACCATGAATATTTTTTTCCAATACAAAACAAGGTAAATCTGTGCATTAATGTACACTTGATTATTGGTATTAATATTCATAATTAGACTAGGGTAGTTTCAAGTCCATGATCGTGCAAGAAATTTGATTTTTGAATTTCACTAAAATGTTGATTCACTATGCATTGTAGGTTTTGAGGAAACTAAAAATAACTCATAGGTTATCTGCTCCCAAATTGTTCGAGCCCAGGGCGAGAAGTAACGCGAGTATACGATGACGTCAAACAGAGAAAAATTCCATGGGATTATATATTTATCACAAAACAGTCTTGTTACTCTTCGTTTGATGTGGATGGATCAAATTTTTGTAACAAATTGCACGAATTTCGTCGCAATCTGTGTTATATTTACGCGGATTACTTTCATTTAATAAGTAAAACGGTCCGTCACCCAGGGGACACTTTATTCATAAATCCCATCAAGTTGAAATTTTGATACATCGAATGGTATATCCACCAATCAGACATATGGATTCGGTCACGTGAACGTTTCAAGCATTAATTGTCTCGCGCTGTACCGATGCCAGGACAAGTCGGCCATCGGGCGGATATAGCTTTCATCGTGCTAGCGACAGATAGCCATAGTTTCAGAGTTATTTAGAATATTTACGAGTAGATTTATGAAGTAAATGCAACGAAACGCGAAACAGTAATTCTCATTCTAAAGATGTCGTAGCTTTTGAAAATATTGCACAAGTTTAGGCCTACGACCTTGGCCAGCGCGAAACATTCCGTTCGATGACAACATATAACATTGCATGTTTGTGGCCACAACGCTGCAGACACCGTTCTCCGCCGGTGCGGTGTCAACTCGTCAATCCCGATCTTGGTCTTCACTATTTTCGTCTAACGGACTTTGATGTTTGCAGTGACACATATCTCGTTGGTATATACATCCTAATTTTATTACTTGACGGAAATTCTGATCTGTTGTGAGTGTGTTTGAGTAAAACTTTTGAAAGACATCGGATTCCACAGGGCTGCACCGCAGGTTGACTACAGCTCGCACACTTAGTACAACCTTATGCTTATGCAGGTTTGCTTCCGATCGGGAATTAACGGAACTTTTCGTGTGATGAAGGAAAGTTATCGTTGTTAGTCTAATAACTTTATGCTTCTGCCTCCTATGTCGCTTTCCCGAAGATTATACAGTACTCATTTACTCAGTCGAACTTACGTTGCGGTACAGATTCGGGTTTATCGCCAACGGGGGTCGACCGGTACGCGTCAATATTGAACCTTACGACTTGCTGGAGTCGCTAGCCGCGACGTTACTGAACCATAAAAAAAATAAAACCATCGACGGTATCCCTATTCAATTCTCGGGAATAGCTATACTTTTAAGGAACTCAAAATTTCGTTGGAAGTGCCTTCTATGTTTCCATTTGCATGTCTGGATTTATCGGGTCAGATTTTTGTAAAAATGTCACGAGAGCACTGACAGCATCGATTATGACAAATCGGTCTGTGTCGCGACGAACATGAACGGTACCATATGCAGGAAAAAAGTTCCGGTTGATGACGTACAACAGGGGTAATTTGGATTTTCTATCTGTCCTGTGGCGATTCGGGTAAGTTCATGTGATATAAATAAATAAATAATAAATAAATAAATAATAAATAAATAATATATATATATATATATATATATATATATATATATATATATATATATTTATATATATATATATTGAGGGCGCACTCCTGCTTAGACAGTGAGCAGGTCACGTAACTTCGGTCCAGCTAAATACTTTCTGAAACTTCTGTCAAATGACAAATTTGTTGTCTTCAACCGGGTGTACACATTAATAACGCATCATACACCAGCTTCGTTTATAATATGGGAGTTTCTTTGGTCCAGTGGCGCCAGAAAATTGGCTGTTTCCACCAGCCATGTCAAGGAAAGTGGTATGGAGGCCATATTGGGTTCCAAACTGAGCAGTTACACGTGAGTCTAATGATTCGAGTCATACTCTTTCTCAGTCTAATGCTATGTGGGGATGTCGAAGTTAATCCTGGCCCCGGGACTAGATCTACTTCCAAACCAGGAGGATTTTCAAGACAGGCAACTATAACTGAAACAATTCATGGTTCAAATGTATCGGAGACATCGCATGCTGCTCATTCAAATCAACCACCTGTTAACCCAAGTGGAACAAATATTGAAGAAGGCGGCATTGTCGAACAATTGAAAGCGTTCATTGAGACCAAGATGAACACGTTGCAGGATTCGATCGAAGATAGATTCAGTAAATTAGAAGCGAAGGCAGATAAAGGAAACGAGGAAATTAAAGATGGTCTCGAAAAAGTTGAGAGACAACTTCAAGAAGCAAATACTCGCATTGCTGAACTAGAAGCGGAGAATGCCGAATTGAGAAACAGACAACAGAAAACGGAAGCTGAACAGGATCGCCAAGAAGGCCAGCTACGCAGAAACAACCTTATATTCCACGGAATAGCGCAAGCTAACGACCATGAGGATTGGGCTACATCTGAATCCAAAATCCGAGAAGTAATTTGCCAAGAGCTTGACCTGTCTGGGGAGGATATTGAAATAGAACGTGCACATAGACTGAAAACGCGGTCGCGTCCACAGCCTATAATCGCGAAATTTACCAAGTTTAAAGATAAAGATCAAGTAATACAAGCTGCTCGAGGTAAACTACAAGGTTCTCCCTTTCGCGTTGCCGAAGATTTCCCACCAATGGTGCGCGAAACCAGACGAAAGCTCGGCCCTTTCCTCGCTAAAGCCAGGACTGATGGAAAGAAAGCTACTCTACGGTATGATAAACTGGTAATTGAGAGTGAACTCTATATCTATGATAATGCTATAAATGATATTAAGAAAGTTGGTAAAAGATAGGGATGTGGCCAAGGCCGACAGCCTTGCAATATCGAAGCGCATAGTACAGAGAGTCCTTGTTCACTTGTTTCATGTGTTGTTTGGAATGTGAATGGTTTAAAAACGAAATGGAGCAATCCAGATTTTTTGCTATATTTGAAACAGTTTGATTTGATATTCTTGACAGAAACATGGATGTCTGATGATTGTGTTTTTAAATTAGAGGGTTATGATTTTTTTCATCACGGTCGTCAGAAACAAACTCAATTTGGTCGTCCATCTGGTGGAATTAGTATTTTTTACAGGTCTCACCGTTTCAAAAATGTTCAATTTTCTCATTCTGATTTATCCGACGATATTGTATGGTTCCTTGTCCAGTCTGGGGAGTTAAAGTTTTGCTTTTGCATTGTTTACTTTTCACCACAAGGTTCAAGTAGCTATTCAAATGATACTAGTTTTCAAATTCTCGAGGACGAGCTGGCAAACTATATGGCCAAGTTTCCCGATTACAAATTTTTTGTTTGCGGTGACTTTAATGCCAGAACGGCTGAGGAACCAGACTTTATTCAAACTGATAGTGGTGATTTTATTTTTGAAAACAATGTCAACTTTTTTGATGAACAGTTACCCCTGAGATCTTCAAATGATCGTATAATCAATAATTACGGTAAACTCTTACTGGATTTGTGTAAAAATTCAGGTCTCAGAATACTTAATGGCAGACTTCATAGTGATAAAGGTTTAGGTCACTTTACCTGTATTAAGGATACAGGAGCCAGCGTTATTGACTATGTACTTTCTTATTTTGAAAATTTTGATCTTTTAAGTGATTTTGGTGTTTCCGAAAGACCAGACTCTGATCATCTACCTGTTATTTTTAGTATTAAGTCTGAAGAACCATGTGAAAATACCTCAGTGACAAAAAATAATAATTCGTTCATTAGATACAATTGGAATGAACGCTATATAGAACATTTTAATTTATTTTGGACTGGTGAACTACAAAAAACACTCTCTGACGATTTTTATGTTTTTATTAATTCCAATAATATTTCCGAAGCAGCAGACACTCTTATAGAAATGTTATACAGTGCGACAACTTGTATGAACCTCAAGCAGAACTCAAATACACATATCTATAGGAAGAATACATGGTTTGATAAGGAGGTCACAAGATGAAATGTCTGGTGAAACGTGCATTGCGTCATTTTCGTAATTAGATCACCTGATAGTTTGAATAATTATATTTCGCTCAGAAAAGCATATCGTCATATCATTAGAGACAAGAAAAATCACTTTATTATTAATGAAAAATCAAAATTATTAAATGCAGCGAAAGATTCAAATTCTAATAAAACTTCTGGGCAATGGTGAAAACTAGACAAGGTGGTCCATCAGCAAATATCCAGCTGCATGATTGGTTTAATTTCTTTTCAAAGCTATTTGTTGAGTCTGACTCACAAGTGGGGTCAGATGGCGACACCTTTTTTGAGGAAGTGAAAGAATTTCTGGAGGGTCTAGAGACCATGTCAGACTTTGATTTGGATATTGACACTAGTATCCTTGACTGTGAAATTTCTATGGATGAATTGGATAACTCTATTGCTCGTCTTAAACCGAACAAAGCTCCAGGTCATGATGGGATTTCACCTGAAATTTTTAAAACATTCCACTGTCCTTAAAAAAATACTTCTTGTTCTTTTCAACAAAATCCTTAGTACAGGTTCTTTTCCAGATCAGTGGGTTAAAGGGTTGATTATTCCTCTCCATAAAAAGGGTTCAAGAGATGTTGTAAATAATTACAGGGGAATCACTCTTTTGCCAACCATTACGAAAATTTTTAGTGACATTGTGTATCGTAGATTGCTTGATTGGGTAGAACTTTATTATCCCCTCGTTGAAGAACAAGCAGGTTTTAGGAAAAAATATTCCACTATTGATAATATTTTTATTTTGTCTACTATTATTAAGCGTTATATGTCTCTGAATGGTAAACTTTACTGTGCCTTTATAGACTTCGAGAAAGCCTTCGACAAAATAAATCATTACATGTTGTTTATAAGCTGGCGAAAGTAGGAATGAGAGGAAAATTGTTTTCAGTTTTGCAATCTATGTACCGTGATATATAGCATGTATCCGTACACCTGTTGGAATTTCTGACTTTTTTAGATGTGAACTAGGAGTTCAACAGGGTAGTATTTTGTCACCTCTTTTGTTTACCTTATTCATCAATGACCTTGGTGATGCATTGTATCATGAATATGCTGGTGTACATATTGCAACCATCAAGTTATTTTATTTGTTGTTTGCAGATGATCTTGCTCTCTTTAGTACTACTGCTATTGGTCTGCAACGACTCTTGAATAATTTATCTATCTATGCAAACAAGTGGAGACTTAAGGTGAATATAAGTAAATCAAAAATTTAGTTTTTTAGACGAGGTGGCAGGCTGAAATCATATGAAAATTGGTTCCTTCATGGTAAAAAACTAGAAGTTGTTTCTACGTATAATTATCTTGGTATTTTATTTCTAGTTCTGGCCTGTGGGGCTGTGCTCAGAGAAATCTGGCTAACCAAACAACCAAAGCACTTTTTGAATTCAAAAAGGTCATTAACAGATTTGGGGATATTGATGTGAATATATCATTTTAAAATTTTTGATGGTAAAGTTCTCCCCATCTTAATGTATGGTAGTGAAATCTGGGGTTTCCATAGGGGTGATCAGATTGAAGCTGTACAGAACAAATTTTGTCGTTTTGTGTTAAAACTTTATAGTAATGCACCCAGTCTTGCAGTTAGAGGCGAATTGGGTCGTTTTATGTTACGTACAAATAGACTTGTAAGAATTATCAAATACTGGCTTCGTCTTTTGTCAATGCCACCTAATCGTTTAGCGTATAAATGTTATTTGTTCCAATATAGTGAAGCTGAAAATGGGAAGTTTTGTTGGGCTTATGATGTAAAAATGTTACTTTTCTCAACGGGGATGGGTGAAGCATGGTTTAACCAAGGGGTTGGGAGAACTGTAAATTTTCTCAATTTATTTAAGCAACGCTGTCAGGATTTAGACATTCAAAATTGGCGTAGCTCCTTATGTTTATTTCCCAAACTTGACACTTATAGAGAGTTTAAATTAGTATTCGAAAAGGAACAGTATCTGCGATTAATAGATAAAGGTCGCTACAGAGAGGCGTTGTGTCGTTTTAGGGTTTCCTCTCACTCCCTTCGTATAGAAAAAGATCGACCATTACGTAATATCCGTGAAGAAAGAATATGTATATTTTGCGAGAATAGTAACATTGAAGATGAATTTCACTTTTGTATTGTCTGTCCTTTCTATTGTGAATTACGTTCAAAGTATATTCCAAAATACTATCATACAGTCCCAACATTTGATAAATTCATTCTTCTTATGCAATCCCAGAGTGCACTGATTTTATGTAATCTTTCTAAATTTATTTTCTTTGCCATGAAAAAGCGTTCTGACGCTATAGATGTCACCATTATTTAACACTGTTCTTTTTTGGGTTTGTTTTTGTATGCACATGTCTTAGTGCGTCCTCCAGTGAATCTTTTGTAACAGATATGGAATACTTTAAGGCCGGTGGCCTATTGTATCTGAATAAATTGTTGTTATATATATATATATATATATATATATATATATATATATATATATATATATATATATATAATATATATATATATATATATATATATATATATATCTTATGAACTGCCATGTATATCCACCTGTGTGACGTAGACAAGCACAGATAAGAAATCCATATTACCCCTGTTGTACGTCATCAACCGGAACGTTTTTTCAGCTCCAGTACGGTTCATGATTGGTGGAGATACCCATTCGGTGTATCAAAATTTCTACTTGATCGAATTTATGCACGAAAGTACCTTTAAATCTTTGCATATCTCCGGAGTACGGTCCGCTTTACTCAGAAAATGAAAGCAATAAAGTTAAATAACACACAATCGAGACGAAAATCATGCATTTTTTGGCAATAATTTTTATCTATTCACATAAAAATATAAATATGAAGACTGTTGTGATAAATATATAACCTTATGGAATTTTTCTGTGTTTGACGTTATACTTGAGTTTTTCACGCAGGTGCGAGTTGAACTTAAATGCACTGAAGTTTTCAGACAGCCGCAATATGAATACTTGACCTGTTTTCAACATGACAGCAATTAAGCAATGTCCGCTCAAAACAAAGCAAGCCAAGCGAATTTATATACTGTAATTTATTCTAGAGTTGCCAACGAGTAAACGCCTGGCAGTCATGTTCGGAGCAGTGAAAGTAAGCCGGTCTAGCGACCTCAACGGTCGAAAACTGTAGTCGTCCTTAGGAAACCAAGCGTAATTACCTTCGCATTAATACACAAATAAAATCAGTTGAACAGTTATTGACATAAAAGTTTTAGTGCTGATGGCCTGGGCAGACAAAACACGGCGCTGAGGGCGAAGTAATAATAGCACATGTAAACTCGGCGGTTTATCTGGCAGTCGGGCTCTGGACACGTGTCTTCCTCGCATTTATGCTTGCCGCTTTCCTCAGAGTAAGACCAGAAGCTGTCCCAAATCAAACTCTTTGAGACACACGGGCATTATTCCTCACCAAAGGATTCGGAGTAAAACATGTTTGGTGTAGCACACAGTAATTTTCACTAATATGTTTGCATTGTAAGACTTTTAGTACCGACTTACTGCATCGGTCGTCTTCCACCAGTCCTTTCATCCATCTCTCCGTCTTCCCAGCCATTCATCCAGCCATCTTTCGACACATGCATCAATCAATACATACACATATACCATAAGTTATCATAAACAAATTAAAACACGTGAAGACGACAAAAACAAAAAGCGCCGTATGTATCTTGATTACGTCCCCGCATATTAATCAGAGACGTATTCGTTTCGTGGCCCCCACTAGACTGAAAGATCCGTCGCTCGAGGGCTCGAGCGACGGATCCATTGGTCTACCCCCCCAACTATCACAAGCCCGCATATTTGTAATGGATGTGCGCGCAGAAAAAAATAAACATGTATTGCGCAGTTTCGCTCGCAGATGTTCAAGATTACCTGTTATTAGCACTAAGTAAAGTCATATTTCTAACGCAAGTTTTTAAATTGATTCATTTTTAAATGCATCAGTGAACTTTTTGGATTTATCAATCTCTGCCGCGGCCAACTTGAGTTAATGCAACTCTGGCCAGGTCAATTGCTCCTGCCGAAGAGCACACAAAATGATGATCACGAGAGAGTAGGCAAATTGTAAATTCTGGTTAATTAATATATTTTAAAATCTACTGACCTATCTACTAAAAATTTGTTTCAAAAGTACAAGACATACATGAATTAGATGCTACTCACTATTGACAATATTAGAAGTTTACAATACTAGTATTCCATCAAATACATGTTTTAATCTCTGAAAAGTTGCGTGTAATAATGGCAAATTGGTTAAAAATAAATAACTCCATTTAGTTCCATATTTTTTCATTTAGTCTTTTCTGTTCAAAGTTTTATTTTGTATTATTTTATGACGACAATGTGAAAATCTAGAAATCAAGCATGGTGAACCCACGTTTTTTCTTAAATATGTTTATTCTCATATGCCAGAATTCAAAAACTAAAGGAAATTTTCAAGTCTCATGGTCTTCTATGTGTTGCTGTCTGGCCTGATCTTGTGTACAAGTATACGTATGTTTCACTATCGTCACATTTAACGCAAACTCTTCTTCAACTACCATGTACATCAGAGTCAGGGCTATCTCTATCACTGCTAAGGTATGCAGTGACAGTGACACTACACTAGCAGGGCGGTATACCTGATAGTGACACTGCCCGTAGACAGTAACTGTATTAACTTTGATATTTTTGTTCAATTTATACAACTGCGTCTTTGTTCTACTCCCAACAGCATGTTAAACTATCCGGTATTCAGTTTGCTATCACAGCATGTGTACGTGTACCATGCATTTGTATCACTGACACTTGACTGTCAGTCTGGACTCTAATTAAATTATCACCCAATACATATATGTGTATATAGGCTTTGTCGACAAACTGAATATTGTGTGTTTGAGGATGCTGTGGAGAAACAGCAAGACACTGTTGTTGATATATTGCACAGAAATATTGCAAAAATCATCAACAGTTGCGATAAAGTCATGAAATGTAATATAATGGTTCTAGATTTTGTTAAACTATTACAAACATTACAACAAATAGATGACATAAATGGTATTCATTATTCTGTGAATTATCTACAAAAACATTGAATTGGAAAAATGTAAAATGTAAAAGGGAACCAAAACATTTTCAAGTCTCACCCCTACAGGCAGAGCAAACTTTTCAAGTCCCCCTCTATATACTACCCCAAAAATTTTCGAATCCGCCTGAATTTCTCCTGTCCCCCCCCCCCCCACCAACGTTTGTGAACGCAGCCTACGCGTCGGTACTTCTTATTCCGTATATCTGGTCCGCCTGCCCCCTAGTTCTACCGCTGGCATTGCTGCGCTATCGCTACTCACATACAAAAGCTACCGTATTAATAATTTTGGCAAAGATAGGGAAACATTTTTTGTTCCGCCTCGTCTGTTATCAGATCACCGTGAGTTGTCCGGACGCACAAGTAATGGCGGTCTCATCTGATCTCGACCAGTTTCTCAACAAGATTGACGACGATTACGTCGCCTGTTCGATCTGCTTAGAGAGGTACACCAAACCCAAAATTCTACCATGCCTCCACACGTTCTGCGAGCGGTGTCTTTGTGGCTGGGTCGAAAAACACGGTGACCTTAATTGCCCTGCCTGTAAAACGCCGTGTGAACTTCAAGATGGCGGAGTGAGCGAACTGAAAGACAACTTTTACATGACCTCGCTGGTTGACCTGGTGATTGAGAGGAGAAAGCTTGCATCTGGACAAGACAGAGTATGTGAACTCTGTGAAGATAAAGAAGTAAGTCATTTTTGCACAGAGTGTTGCCAATATTTGTGTGTGAACTGTGAACGAATGCACGGAAAAATCAAGGCTACAAGGTCACACAAAGTGCGATTGATATCAGATCTCAACGAGCCAGAGGTAGAAAGACAGTCGATTGCAGAGCACGATGTCAACTGTCCGACACACCCAGAGAGCAAAGTCCAGTTTTACTGCGATACGTGTCAAGTACCAGTTTGCATAGCCTGCACTGTTGTCGACCATCGTGTTCCTGAGCATGCGCACCGCTACCTCAGTGTTGCTGCCGATGAATATGCTGTACAGCTGAAGGACACCGTGACAAAACTGAAATTGAAAGAGGATTGTATCGACACAAACATGACAGCAGTCAAGAACTCGTTGTTCGACCAGGAGAAAGAGAAAGTGAACAGGAAGGCCGAGGAATTGGTCCAAAGTGTAAGGAATGAACAGCAATGGTTGGTGAATGAATTACATAACGGACGCGATGCAAGGATAAAGGAAACTGACATTTTAATTGAAGAATTTGAGTTCAACCACACCAGTGTCAATAGCGCTCGTAACTATGCAGAGACACTGTTGAACCATGCGAGTCCCGTACAGCTTTTGTCAACGCGACCTGAGGTGACACGTCGTACCGACGAACTTTTGAAAATCAGTGATAAGTGGGAGGAACCTGTCGATGGAGTTGAGTTTGACGAGGCAGCGTCTGATGCGAATCTCGGACGAATAAAAGCAGACGCCTGCGTCAAGAAGTGCTCGATCGAAAACTTTCCGAAGACAGTGTGGAAGGGTGACAATACATGTCTGATTGTACATACTCGAGATGCTAGAGGAAATGACGTCATTCCGAGACAGAAACTGAACGGCACTCTGAACAAACCAAACGGTGAAGTTGTTCATCTGAAATTTTCAAACAATTATAATGGTACTCTGTCTACAATCTTCCGTGCTGATGTTGAGGGTAAGAATAGCATTACTGTGACTATAGACGGTCAAGCTGTACCCGGTTCACCGTTTGCTTTTTCCACGCGTACAGGACCAGTAAGAACTATTGGTAACTGGGGAAATGGAAAAGGAGAGTTCAATCGCCCATCAGGCATAGTCAGAGATTCTCGTGACAACATAGCCGTTGCTGACACTGACAACAATCGTGTACAAATATTTAATGAGGCGCTTGTCTTTAAAGATGTGCTTACTTTTCCTAAATTTAAGAATCCATTCAAACCAAGAGATGTAGCGATATCAGATGACAATACGTACTTCATGACTGATTCTGGAAATAATCAAGTAGTTGTCAGCAAACAAGGCGGTCAACTTATCAGATGCTTTGGACAAGGTGAATTGAAAGACCCCCGAGGGATTGCAATACACCCTATAGACGGTAATGTGTACGTGTGTAGTCACGGCAGCGGAGCAGTGGAGGTGTACACACAAGATGGTGAACTACTCAGAACACTTGGTACTCCAGGCAGGGGTCAAGTGGTCTTCAAAAGCCCTCATTCCATTGCTAGTGACAGCAAGGGCACACTGTTTGTGACCAACTCTGTAGAAGTTGGTCATGTGTATGGATTTGACACACTAGGGAAACTGACGATGAAATCTGAGAAGCTTGAATATCCCGGTTGTATAGCGATCCATAGTGATGGATGCATACTTGTCTGCAATAACTCGTTATTTTCTTGGGATAGTTGCTTATATAAATTAAACAAGCAGGGCAAAATACTGTCTCGAATAGATGCCAAGGAATATGTTAGCATGTATTACAGTGGAATCGTGTTTACTGATGACATAACATCACGAGTACTTATCACTGACCGCGTATATCATTGCCTAAGAGTTTATGTTGTGTAAGGAGAGCCATTTTATTCAAAACTCTCTAACCGGAATCATGATTTAATATTTGTTACGTTAGATTTGTCAGTTTCGACATATTTTCTAGACAGGAATCGATCAGTCGTGTTTTGCGGATGTGGATTTCCATTTCTTTTCAAGAACTTCATTAGCAGACATTCACTCTGTTGTACTTTAATATCGACGCCCTGAAATGTAGATGTTCCACTGGGTGTTGGTGGCCTGGATAGGACCTCTCTTAGATCACTGTATACGCTACGCTTCGTAGATTTCAGCGGAAGCGAGCGTGTACCGTAAGCGAGGAGAAGTGGAAGACTAGGGTGTTTGTGAAAAGATCGGTTGCCCCTGTAGCACTTAAGTGTGTCTAAATTTGTATCCGCTTGTACATGCATACCTGTTTTGAGCTAAAAATGACGCATGACACAGCTGTAACTGAAAGTAAAATTACAGAGCTACGATCAGAAGAAAAAATCAAAAACGAACGAAATGAAAAATACTCTATTGATGCTAATCTTTTGCGTTTCCTTGAAATGATAATGCAGTGATCTGATGTAAAATAATGGAATGGGAACAAATACGTTGAAATGCGTATCTTTCTTCATTTTCCATAGAGAATATAGTACATATGTAATAAAGTAATATGAAGAATTGATACCCGGCGCGTGTTCGCATTCAGTTATTGTCATTTGGACTGCCTGTTACAGAAAGAAATATGTAGTCAGTTTCTACATGTAATCGAGTTGAACAAACAGCGCCACATCCTCTATGAGTGGTATTTCCTCATTGACAACATATTTGAGGGCACATTTTCCCAACAGTGTATAATAATTCCTATGGTACTAACCGTGCTTCCTTGCTTGCCGACTTATTTCTGTTCCCATGTGAGGCAGAATTTATCCAGAACCTAATCAAACAGAAAAGATCTCTGCAGCTAGAACTTTAAACCTAACATTTATATACATAGACCATGTTCTTTCAATGAATAACTTCAAATTCAGTGACGATCTTGCTGTGATTTATATTTAAGAAACTACCGAAACGGCCTCTTCTGTTTCATATCTGGATTCTTTCGTTTCTTTGAATATAACCCTAACGGTAACCTTTCTCCCAGGCTTAATGACAAGAGAGATGATTTCAACTTTAGTATCATCAATTTCCAACACCTCATCAGTAACATTCCACTCTCACTGGCTCAAATGTGGACAGAAATTACTGGCAGGGAGGCGGTGTTTTTCGAAACACCGCTGTATCAAAAATAGTGACCCTTCAAAAGTACCTGCACAAAAATTAGTGACCAACAAAACTGCAATGTGTTCAAGTCCCCCTTCTGACTTGCCATACTTTTGATGCCCGCCCCCTCTCAAAAGAAAGGCAAAATGTGTCCGATATTATGCTTTGTCCAAAAAATATCACATCATATGTGTGTGTTAATTCATGTAAATGTACTTTGCTTGAAGTAGCAGGTCAAAGTGCATGGGTGTACAAAAATGTAATTTTTACATTTTCATCGATAATGTTCATTCATTATACATGGTAGTCGACTATAAGGAAACTATAAACATGTATTTTCCAATATAAAAGTACAAAAGTTTTGAGCTAGAATGGTCGCATGGCACAAGTGTAACTTTACTAAAAGTGAAATTTCAAAGCCACCACAAGAAAAAATACAGTCAATGACACTGTAGATCCCATCCTGGACTATTTAGTGTTTGTTCTCTGGTCAGATATTTGAACATGTGTGAAAGGGATAAAGTGCATGAAGTTAAAATACTTAAATGTAATCTACTGGAGACAGTGAAATATGTTTAATGTACTTATTCAGAATATAAAATGGAAAAAAACAGAATTAGATATATCGAATACTGTGATACAACCATTAACTCAACAAGTCATTTACAATGACATAGTCCCCACTTGTAATAGGAGTATTAGTCTTGATGTGGCAGGAAAATGTGGTCATTAAGAAGTATCACTGGAGTGTATATGTTGAGATCTATGGGCACATAGGTCTATGTCGTTGTTCCCAATTTGAAACACATGAGGCATGTCTAAGTTATGGTTCTAAATCGGGAAAAAAAATCAGACCTCTGGCAGTATTGACCAGCCAAGAAATACATATGCGCATTATAAATGAGGTACAAGATATGACATCTTAAGGTCTAATATCCTATCAAAATTGGAGGGTATAGAACTTGCGGTTACTGAGATATGCATATATATGTGTAATCAAGGTCAAAGGTCATCGAGGTCACATGACATTTTGAAAAAAAAAAATTATATTGCTAATTAATCCCTATATGCCAAAAAATCAGATCTCTAGCTCTATTAGCTTGCCCAGAATTAGATTGTACATAATTAATGAGGTAAAGCGTGTGTTGTCATGAGGTCTCCCATCCACTAAATACAAAGGACATAGCACTTGTGGTTACTTATTTATTGACTTAAACATATATTTTAGGTAAAAGGTCATCGAGGTCACATGACATTTGGTCAAAAATTTCTCTCCTATAGTTATCCCTATATACCAAAATCAAACATCCGGCTCTATTGGCTTGCTCAGAATGAGATATGTGCATAATTATTGAGGTACAATATGTGGCGTCATAAGGTGTCCCATCATACCATACATGAAGGCTGTAGCACTTGTGGTTACTGAGTTATGGACAAATATGTATATTTGAGGTCAAAGGTCACTGAGGTCACGTGACATTTTGTCAAAAAAATTGTATTGCTACCAAAAATCAGACCTCTAGCTCTATTGGCTCGCTCAATATTAGATATGTGCATAATTAATGAGGTACAATATGTGACGTCATAAGGTGTCCCATCATACCATATATGAAGGGTGGTAGCACTTGTGGTTACTGAGTTATGGACAAATATGTATATTTGAGATCAAAGGTCATCAAGGTCACATGACATTTTGTCAAAATATCCGAGATATCTGCGTGAACGGATGGACTCACGGATGGACATGACCCAATCTATAAGCCCCTGGACTTCATCCATGGGGACTAAAAACTGTGTCACTGTATCCTTTTTGCAATGTGAATACGATGAGAAACTAAATTTTTATTTTTCTTGGCCTTATACATGGGAGTCTATGGAGATCTGCCTTATACATGGGAGTCTATGGACGTGTAAACTAAAAATATGCAAATTTCACCACGATTTGCCCAAATTTGGGAAAGGTCACTCCTATGCACTTCCATACCAAGTTTCAAATCAATCGGACTTGTGGTTTCAGAGAAAAGATTTTTTGACCAAAAATGGGAGAAAATTACAAAAAAAATCATGAAAAATAGCAAGTCCAAGATACTGACCCAAGATGTGCACAATCATTTCAGGTCAGCCCAAAGTACTAACATGCTAATTTTTCATGTAATCTGCTCAGTGGTTATTGAGTTTTTTTCAGTTTTGACTGTTTTTACATTTTTTCACTTAATTTGCATATTTTTGGCAATGACAACTTCATTTGAACAAAATCTCATCTACAGCCCATCATCCATGTACACACCAAATATCAAGATGAAATGTACAGCGGTTTTGGAGTTTTTGATGTTGACGGACAGACATACAGACATACATACATACAGACATTTCCCTAGCCTATAAGAATAGCTTCCATTGCCATATATACATATGGCTATGGGAGCTAAAAACCACAAAGACAAACGACCCTGAAATACTTTGAGGCGCTTAATTATCTCTTTCCCCGTTTTCTTAGAAATGGCCATTCAATGATCCGAATTAAAATAATGGAATTGAAACTATTACGATGAAATATGTCTTTCTTTATTTCACCAAAAGAGAATTTTAAAGAAATGTTATAAAGTAAAATGAGACGAAAACACTGCAAACACGTACGCGTTCGTAATGTCTTGTCATTGTGGCTTTACTATGTTACTGTAACATGGTTTGGTCGAGTGGTCGTCGGGTTTGTGATCGTCCCGGTACGTATATTGTTCGTGGTGGTCGGTGCTATTCCGATTACTTGTGTACAGGGCCGGTAATAACGCACATACAGGCGAGTCGAAAGGTCGGTCGTCTACAAACACGTGGTCCACCAAAGTCCAACAGACTCACTGCAGTCGGGTACGTGAAGGTCTCAGAGCGTCTATTGAAATCTCTGTACAGGAATGCGTCGAGAAGTGCCTCTCTGTCTAGAAAGTGTACAACGTAAATCGTCTCTAAATCTGCACATTGTCATGCCTATGGTATGCATCTATAATTGACGAAAGACAATCGGGGAGGGAGGTCACTCCCTTCTGAGTAGGTCTGTCAACATAGAGCAGGGAGGTACTGATTCAATGTCAAGTCGATGCTAGAGTTGTCAAAACAATACACTCACTAAAAGAGGAGGAACGGTTACCCAAGGGTCCAGTAAATCAACAGGGAAAGAGCACTCTCACGGTGTATCACGTGTAGGGTTAATCACGGTCACTCCACAAAATGTCGATCAGAGTCATTGTCAGTCGTAAAAAAAACTAAATTCAAGTGATCAAATACTAAGCAATCGAATGGCGCGATCACATTACAAAGATAAATATGTTGCCATATGTCCATTTCCTATATATATTTCCATGAATTTTTTCTCTGTTTGACGTCATCGTATACGAGTGAAAAACTTTGACGTCATCACTCGTATACGGTGACGTCAGACAGAGAAAAATACCATGGGCTTGTACAGTTATCACATGTTTTTATACTTTTCGTTTGATGTGGATGGATCAAAATTATGGTCGAGGATTGTTGCCCGCTTCTTTGCTCACGTGTTTACACACATGGGCATATGTCGCAGCGATGTCTGTCTGTCTGTCTGTCTGTCCGTCTGTGTGTGTGTGTGTCTGTCTGTCTGTTGGTCCATTATCTCAAAAACGGCTTATCAGATCAGAATCAAATCTGGTACATATATTCAGTTAGCAAATGGCAAGAACTGATTAGTTTTTGGTGGGTCTGGCTTGCATACTTTTTGCTCATTTGCATAATTAATGATTTTAGAAAAAATGGATATATATTAAAAACAACTGCACAAAATTTGATGAGATTTGCTACAAATGTTGATCACACCAAGATATATCAGCAGTGGGAACCATTAAGGGTTACATGAAAGATAAATGCTAATTTGCATATTTAATGAACTTTCCTAACTAGGGATATATGTCTGATTTGACTTGATCAAAATTAACCAAACTTGGTATGTATATTAAAGATACTATGATTTAACATTATTGAAAGTCATTAAGCGTTTTAATTTCAGCCAATTCCTAATTTGCATATTTCATGAACTTTGTTAATTAGGAATATATATTTGAAATGACTGGACAAAGTTGATGAAACTTGCTACTATGATACAACATTTTTGAAAGTCATTAAACATTTTTACTTCAGCCAATTCCGAATTTGCATATTTAATGAACTTTCCCAATTAGGGATATATATCTGAATTAACTTGATTGTAGTTGTTGAAACTTACTATATACATCAAATATACTGTGATATAACATTATTGAAAGTCAAAAGACATTTTTACTTCAGCCAAAACCTAATTTTAATATTAAATGAATTTTCATAATTAGGTATATTTATCTTAATGGACTTGATCAAAATTGATGAAACTTACTATGTATATTAAAGACTCTATAATTCAATATTATTGAAAGTCATCAAGCATTTTCTCTTCAGCCAATTCCTAATTTGCATATTTAATGAACTTTCCTAATTAGAGATATATGTCTGAATTGACTTGACCAAAGTTGACAAAATTTGCTACACATATTGCAGGTACCATGATACAACATTACTGACAATCACTAAGCATTTTTACTAAAGCCACTTCCTAATATACATATTTAATTAACTTGCTTATTAGGGATATATTCTGGGATTTACTTGATCAAAGTTGGCAAAACATGTACATTGATGATTATACCAGGTACTAGATCAAAACAATATCGAAAGTCATTTCACATTTTCATGTCAGCTTATTTATAATTTGCATATCTAATGAGCTTTCACATCTCGGCATATATGGCTTGAAGGTCTTGGCCAACGGTAATTACACTTGCTAGATAAAGTGGTGATACAATAAGAGCAGTAAATTACTTTAATATTTTTATTTCAGCGAATTACATATTTGTATACTTCATGACCTTTTAGAATTAAATGGCGGTGATTATTGCTCATTATGTTGATCATAATAATTTCAATGAAGTTGCAAACATGTGGCAAAGGTTCAAATTTACACATAACTTCAATATATAATGAAACACGTGAGCATTTACAGTTCATATCTTCTTTACACTGTCGACAACTTCAGTCTGCGAACTAGCTCGGTGAGACGTAATACAGGATGCAACTACACAGAGACGTCGTATAAGTTGAAGTGGATGATGTTTATTGATACGCCGTCAGGTGGGACCGACCATAAGTCCACTCTTAATATCTTAAAACTTTTCATTAAATAGACAACTTTTCAGGGCGTACCCGAACATGTTGGAAGTAATCGTACACTGGCTAACAAGTATGCAAAGTACGCGATTTGATATGAAATGAAAATCCAAATACTTAATTTGAGAAAGTTTTAAGATATTCATTATTCTGTTGACTCGGCATACCAACCGACGCTTTTTAATATTTATGTTCTTGTGAGAAATGCCGACTTCTAAAAATTATAGTTATTAAAGTTACATGGTCAAGATTTGTGGAGCCAGAATTTTGATAACATATGTTTGAGCTATTGTTTCATTCCAAAGTTAATTGTTAGTTTGTTTGTTGACCAAAGTGACGTCACCATGTCGGTGTCACACTTGATTGTTTTAGCCGTAGTGTCCCATCGAGTACCTGTACCATCATAATGTCAGTAATCATCTTTTGTCCGTACTTAATGAAAAGTAAAGTTGTTGATTGTTTTCCAGTCCTTTTCAATTGACCGACCGGTAGTTGTATTGTATGTTAATTAACACATTAGCAATGATACTTGAGTTAATTAAAGGAAGACCCACCACATTTTACCGTGTGAATTTTTTTCTTCTAACCCACCTTGTGAATGTTCGTCATGGATTCAACGAAATTATACATATCTCGTGTAATACTTTTACCTAAAAAGTACCAATCGCAAAAGGATTGCAAAAACACTGGCGCGATCTTGGTTTTATTTACCGAGATTACTTTCATTTAGTGGGTCTATTTTTTACATCCATGGTAACACGGCCCGTTGTCCTGGAGATAAGCAAATGTTTACAAGGTACCTTCATATAAATCCGATAAAATTTAAATTTTGATACCCCGAACGCCATCTTAACCAATCAGACATACAGATTCGGTCACGTGAACTTGTCCATCTTATCATTGTCCCGCGCTGCCAAGAATCCAAAGGGAGTCCGCCTTTGGCTGGCAAGGGGGTTGGCTTCTCCGCGCAAGCGGTGTCTAAGCTTTCAAAATATCACGAGTTTACGATCCAGGCGAGCCCAAAAAGGTCAGTTCGATGGCATCAACTGCACTGTGACCGAGACTGAGTACATGGCCACGACAGACCGTTACCACCCATCGTGGTAAACCACACGCCTCCTGCTTTAACTAGCCGCCTGATAAAAGTTTTCAGCCTATTAATAAAAAACTTAATGAAAGCCCTGCATGTATTAATCACAGAAAACTGACTGTCAGCCTGGACTCTAATTAAATTATCACCAAATACATATTTGTATATACAGGCTTTGTCGACGGACTGTATAGTGTGTGTTTGAGGATGCTGTGGAGAAACAGCAAGATACTGTTGTTGATATATTGCAAAGAAATATTGCAAAAATCATTAACAGTTGCGATAAAAATCATGAAATGTGACATAATGGTTCTTTGTTAAACTATTACAAACATTACAACAAGTAGATGACATAATTGGTATTCATTATTTATGGAATTACCTACAAAAACTTGGAATTGGAAAATGTAAAATGTAACCAATTTTTCTGAAAGCAGCCTAAGCGTCGGTACTTCTCGTTCCGTCAATCTGGTCCGCCTGCCTCCTTTCTACCGCTAGCATGGCTCCGCTACTCACATGCAAAACTACCGTATTACTAATTTTGGCAAAGATAGGGAAACATTTTCTGTTCGGCCTCGTCTGTTATCAGATCAACGCATTCCCACGTGAGTTGTCCGGACGTACAGTAATGGCGGTTTCATCTGATCTCGACCAGTTTCTCAACAAGATTGACGACGATTACGTCGCCTGTTCCATCTGCCTAGAGAGGTATACGAAACCCAAAGTTCTACCGTGTCTCCACACGTTCTGCGAGCGGTGTCTTTGTGGCTGGGTCGAAAAGCACGGTGACCTTAATTGCCCTGCCTGTAAAACGCCGTGTGAACTTCAAGATGGCGGAGTGAGCGAACTGAAAGACAACTTTTACATGAGCTCGCTGGTTGACCTGGTGATTGAGAGGAGAAAGCTTGCATCCGGACAAGACAGAGTATGTGAACTCTGTGAAGATAAAGAAGTAAGTCATTTTTGCACAGTGTGTCGCCAATATTTGTGTGTGAACTGTGAGCGAACACACGGAAAAATCAAGGCTACTAGGTCACACAAAGTGCGATTGATGTCAGAGCTCAACGAGCCAGGGGCAGAAAGACAGTCGATTGCAGAGCACGATGTCAACTGTCGGACACACCCAGAGAGCAAAGTCCAGTTTTACTGCGACACGTGTCAAGTACCAGTTTGTATAGCCTGCACTGTTGTCGACCATCGTGTTCCTGAGCATGCGCACCGCTACCTTAGTGTGGCTGCCGAGGAATATGCTGTGCAGCTGAAGGACACCGTGACAAAACTGAAATTGAAAGAGGATTGCATCGACACAAACATGACAGCGGTCAAGAAATGGCGGGATAAAATCCACACGCTGTTTGACCAGGAGAAAGAGAAAGTGAACAGGAAGGCCGAGGAATTGGTCCAAAGTGTAAGGAATGAAGAGCAAAGGTTGGTGAATGAATTACATAACGGACGCGATGCAAGGATAAAGGAAACTGACATTTTAATTGAAGAATTTGAGTTCAACCACACCAGTGTCAATAGCGCTCGTAACTATGCAGAGACACTGTTGAACCATGCGAATCCCGTACAGCTTTTGTCAACGCGACCTGAAGTGACACGTCGTACCGACGAACTTTTAAAAATCATTGATAAGTGGGAGGAACCTGTCGATGGAGTGGAGTTTGACGAGGCAGCGTCTGATGCGAATCTCGGACGAATAAAAGCAGACGCCTGCGTCATGAAGTGCTCGATCGAAAACTTTCCGAAGACAGTGTGGAAGGGTGACAAGACGTGTCTGATTGTACATACTCGAGATGCCAGAGGAAATGACGTCATTCCGAGACAGAAACTGAACGGCACTCTGAACAAACCAAACGGTGAAGTTGTTCATCTGAAATTTTCAAACAATTATAATGGTACTCTGTCTACAATCTTCCGTGCTGATGTTGAGGGTAAGAATAGCATTACTGTGACCATAGACGGTCAAGCTGTACCCGGCTCACCGTTTGCATTTCCCACGCATACAGGACTAGTAAGAACTATTGGTAACAGGGGAAATGGAAAAGGAGAGTTCAATTATCCATCAGGCATAGCCAGAGACTCTCGTGGCAACATAGCCGTTGCTGACACTGACAACAATCGTGTACAAATATTTAACGAGGCGCTTGTCTTTAAAGATGTTCTTACTTTTCCTAATTTTAAGAATCCATTCAAACCGAGAGATGTAGCGATATCAGATGACAATACGTACTTTATGACTGATTCTGGAAACAATCAAGTGGTTGTCAGTAAAGAAGGCGGTCAGCTTATCAGATGCTTTGGACAAGATGAACTGAAAGACCCCCGAGGGATTGCAATACACCCTGTAGACGATAATGTGTACGTGTGTAGTTACCGTAGCAATACAGTGGAGGTGTATACACAAGATGGTGAACACATCAGAACACTTGGTAATCCAGGCAGGGGTCAAGTGGTCTTCAAAAGCCCTCATTTCGTTGCTATTAATAGCAAGGGCACACTATTTGTATCGGACAGGGATCGAGGTCGTGTGTATGGATGTGACACACTGGGCAACATGACTATGGAATCTGAGAAGCTTGAATGCCCCAGTGGTATAGCGATCAACAGTGATAGATGCATTCTTGTCAACAATGCTTCAGTGTTTTCTTCGAGCAATGGCTTGTATAAATTAAACAAGCAGGGCAAAATTGTGTCTCGAATCCATGCCAAACAGTCTAGTTGGACGTACTACCATGGAATCGTATTTACTGGTGACAATACATCCCGAGTGCTTATCAGTGACCAGTTCTATCATTCGCTTGTAGTTTATGCTGTGTAAGGAATGTCATTTTATTTGCTACTATAGACTATAGTCTATAAGAGCTATTGGTGGGTATCCGTCCGACGTCCGTCGTCATTATGTATGTATGTATGTATGTATGTATGTATGTATGTATGTATGTATGTATGTATGTATGTATGTATGTATGTATGTGTGTATGTATGTATGTATGTATGTATGTATGTATGTATGTATGTATGTATGTCGTCATGTATGTATGTATGTATGTATGTATGTATGTATGTCCGTTTGTGAGGCGTCCGTCCACTCAAATATCTTTAGAACCGCAGTACTTACTGATATGATATTTGTTGTGTAGATGAAAAATATGATTTTGAGAAACTTTTTTTTTTCAATTTTTTGATATTGTTGAAAATGGGCAAATTAATGCAAAAAAAATGTGTCTTTGGTAAAAAATATTCTTCTTCATAACCGCTGGTCAGACAGCTTTGTTATTTGGTATACAGGTCCCTAGGGATAACCCAACTTAGATTTGTTCAAATTGTGATTAAATATGCAAATGTGTATTTTTAAGGAATTTTTTTGGTCATTTTTGGTCAAAATTTGACTTACATTGTATGGAATTCTTGTACTGTATAAACCCTATCAATTCATCCTGAAAAAAATAATATGATTTTAAATAATTTAATTAATTAGGAAATCATCAAAGCCATAAATAATTTTAGTGTGGAATTATCAGAAAGTTCAACTTTTTTTGACAGTTCATAGTGAAATGCTTACCATCTTGGAGGATTAAAACATGTAAAGGCAACTTTCCCGAATCCCAACTTTGATATATTCTGAACCACCATTTATGTTATCTATAAGAAATTGCTCACAATAGTTTGTCATGATAGGGTGGTCAAATAAATAGAGATAGAGAAAGTTCTAATTTCCATTTATGGTTGACTTGGTAAGGATAAAATAAGATTACTTTTTGAGGACAATAATGGAGTGGTCAATTAAAAGAGTGGTCAAAGTGATGGGGTTTTACGGTAATGTGGGTTACACACTTGGGGGTAGGTTCGGTTAGAGAGAGACAGAATAGGCCGGAGACAGCTTTGTATTGTGTCTTAGTATGACCAAGTTCAAATCTTGACCTTTATTACTATCACAGGTCCATATATACAGTGTAGTATGAATAATCATTAGAATCAATGAATGACACGACTAACTAATGACACGCCCAATGCATAATCTAAATAATTAGTAAAGGAAAGGGTGGGCGGAGCTACACCATACACGTGATTCCCAACATCCTCCCGCCAGCAAGATAAAGAGTTTCAAAAATCTTACACAACTGAATTCAAAAATGCAAAAAACAACACGAAATAAATCTCAAGAGTAAAGTGTCTATGATAAGCGTAAGATTGGAAAGAATAATCTGAAAGATCAATGGCGGTTGGTGTCTAATCATGCTTGATAAGAAAGTACGCCTGGTACGGATTAAATCACAATCTGCTTCTGTTTGTGGCGCGTGATACAAACTTCAAAGAGAACTCTAATGCAAATCCTTATATAAACTATACTTAATTAAATCCTTCTTACAGTACTAGTTCGTTATAAGCTTTAACAGAAGAAACTACAAATAAGATGACGGAAATACTTTGTGTAAACGTTACATTAATCTCTAATTCAAAAAATAACTGTAAGTTACAATCTAACGGATGTTCATAGCGAACGTCATAATGAAATCACAACTGAAATAAGTTCAAAGTTACAAATATCACAAACTAAAGTAAAACTCTAAAACTACAAAGCAGTCACTGAAGATAGTGAATGCGAGTCTGAAACAAAACTTACTATAGAATTGATGACATTTCCTTTAGTCGTTGACGGGCTTTCATAGCCGCTTCACGAACTGGTCGTGAACTGTTCACGCTACTATTTGTAGTGTGTGCACCTTTGTCAGTGTCGGCGCACGTTTCATTATTTTCAACTTCTGAATTAACTTCTAATGGATACAATTTAGTGATAGTCTACTAGTTTTGCCGGTACGCGTTCTGATGCAAGCGGAACGCACTAAACCATCATTTCCTGTGTTAAGTTTTTCAACAATGGCAAGAGACCACCTATCCGTGGGACAGATTTGTCTTCCACTAGAACAACATCACCCACCCTTATCTGATTCTGAATGGCTCCCTTCCCTGAACTCGATCTCTTTCACGCAATGTGTTGAGGTAATCTTGAGACCATCTTTTCCAGAAATGAGTGTGAATTTTGCCTAAATACTCTGATCTCCTCTGGAGACGTTCTTGGCTACCAAATGTTGGGTCATTTAGCTCATCTTCATCGATTGAGTAATATGGCAAAGTTGTGATAAGACGACCATGCAACAAGTGTGAAGGGGTCAAGGGTGAAAGATCGTTGGAATCGGTGGAAAGATAAGTCAGTGGACGATCGTTCAACGTAGCTTCAATTTCAGCAAGAACTGTTTGTAACTCATCGACTGATACGAACGATCGACCGAGAACTTTTTGAGGGTAGTTTTAGTCAAGCCGATGAGTCGTTCCCAAAAGCCACCAAACCACGGCGCACGTTTTGGAATGAAAGTCCATTCCACGCGACAGTTTGCAAAATAGTTCCGTACTGGTACTGATTTCATCATGTTTTCTATTTCCGCCGCGGCTGATAAATATGTGGATCCGTTATCCGACATAATTTTGCGCGGCAGGAGCGTCTGGGGCGAACCTCCTGAAGGCTCGTAAAAATGTCTCGCTACTGAGGTTTGCGACTAATTCTAAATGTATGGCTCGAGTAACGGCACACGTGAATAAACAAATGTACGCTTTTTGCTCAGACTTTCCTACTGAGACATACACTGCACCAGTAAAATCCACGCCAGTAACAGTAAAGGGTGGAGCATCACTCAATCTACAACTCTGTAGGGGTGCGGGGATTGGTTTTCTGTAGGATTTGCCGCAAACTACTCGACAGACAACGCATCTTCTCAATATTGATTTTACAAACGGTCGAATTTGTGGAATCCAAAATCTCTGCCGAATGTGTGTGATTGTTGTCTGTGATCCGGAGTGTTTTATTTGCCAATGAGCGGCGATCACTATCAATTTTGTGAAGTGATTTTCTCGGGGAAGGAGAAGCGGAAATTTCTCATGTGCTATTTATAGCACTTATGCAATCTGTGTAAACAGTGCAATGAAAGTGTAACATGATTCCTTATAATCTTTTGATGATCTTGAACTTCTTAAGTTTCAAACACTTGTCTCTTCAGTGTGCTTTCTCTGAGTACGTACAGTCTCAACTTATTCAACAGAACTTACAATGTTAATTTGAAAGTTAAAATGTGGTTGGTTAATAGGATGAAATACTGATATTAAAAGATAACCAGCTCAAGATTCTTCATAACCTGACAGATATGCTGTTTTTATGACGTAAATCTTGATTTAAGCAAGTCGTATTTACTTTAATTAGAATGTAATTAACTCTCTGTCTGCGATTTTTTCCCGGAGGCTCCATTCAAATTATATGGCGTGATAATTAAAATTCCTTGAAAAGCACCTTCATCTAAGACCTTTAAGAGCGCATTAAAAAAAACAAAGGCATATAAAGAAAATCCCAGACACGGTTTTGAAGGATATTGTCAAGGCTTGTCAATGAAGAAATTCCAGCCGGAAATCTTGCAGCGTGTTTGCATAAGGCGGGAAAAACCGGTTTTTGGAAGGTTCAGCAAAACGCTTGTCACGTGACTCTTATGCAAATAATGACCGTGTACTGTGCTTGGTCAGATAGCTCTATATCAGGGCTTTCAGAAAATGTATACTTTATTGGGGTTTGGGACGTGTTCAATTGAGAAAAAAATAAAAATCTGAAAGTGTCTAAAAGGTATGTAGCTACCTTAATAAGCGTGACAAATACGTCTACAAAGAAATCAATGCTATTGACTACTTGTCTCTAGAATTCGCCTATATCCAAGTCTCAAAAAGTAAATGTCAGGAGGTCCATTGTCTGGCTCCAACTTGTCTTGTAGTTGTGTACACCATGGCGGTACTAGAAATGAGACTCCACATGTTCACGTACCAGGCTGGCCCTTTCCCTTATAGGATCAATATAGGGTCATCTCTCTTTGAAAACGGATCAAACTAGTCTAAGATGATTGTCTAAACCAAGCAAAACACTGCCTAATCACGGAGCGAAAAGCCTGTAAACTTGTCCTGTAGACATCACAACAAAGTTCATCCATAGCAGACACGCCAGACCAAACATCCAGTCACGTGACCAAACAAGAGCGAGCAGCGAGTAACCGCAGGTTACGAGGTCTGGCTCGAACCAGCATGCTATATATACTGTCCAATAGAATGCTTCGAAAATCGGACAGATGAAAGAGCATATTTATTAATTATTCATGTATGTAGGCGGGGCGTCTAAAAATAGCCTTTTGAACTCGACTGAATGACGATGTCATTCATCCAGAAAAGTTTCACCGGAAATAAACTATCCTCCGCTCCGTTGACCTCAGACAGAACGACAACATGGAAAATATACTCAATTCAATCGAGTATGGACTGAACAAATTGTCGATTGTTACTCAAAGTGTGGAGAGGAAGAAGGAGGAGGGGCAGGGTTACTCATTTTTTGTGCAAAATAAATTGAAACACATCCCAGACTGCATGCACCATTGCACACATTCATTTCTCAAAATTTTCAATGCGAGAGGGGGACACCCCCCTCTTGTGCTCTCCCCTTTAGTCTTCTAACAGTTTTACTGGTAACAGACAAACTGAAAATACCTCTCAGATTGCACTACACTGCACTAAGGCACGCATCAATTTCTCAAAATTTTCACAGGATCTAGGACAAAACTGAACTATTTGCTAATTCATCCTTTATTATCACAGAAACATTTGTTTTAAATGAACTCAGTTCAATGACCATTTTGAGAGTTCAACATACCATATTCATGCTTTTCATTAGAAGCTGGCAGCTGGAGAAATGACACAAGAAGGTCACAGATTTTCCTTTCCTGTATATCCCTTTGTCTTCAGTCTCCGGCAAACAGAACTGTTTTTCACAAAATGTATTGTCATTGTTTTGTTGTTGAATATTGTGACTCAAACACTGATCATACAAAAAAATGTAAAAAAATATTAGTGTTCAATGTCATTTTCAAACAGTTTTACTGAGTGCAAAATAACTGAAACTCCTCTCAGATTGCACCATTAAACACATCAATTTCTTAAAATTTACGAGAAAAATACGAGAGGGGGGAACACCCCTCTCGTACTCTTCCCCTTGGGGTGTTTTGTTTCACTTATCAAAAAAAATTAAAAACACCTCTCAGATTGCACCGGACTGCACCATTGCACATATCAATATCTTAAAATTTCCATGCAAGATAGGGGAAAGCCCCTGTAACACTTTCCCCCTAAGCCTCTCGCGTGTTCTCCCCCTGTACTTTCAAATTCTGCCCGGTCAGATATCCTAGTGAAAACCCTGTCATAATACCCATCCAAATTAAACAATATACTATATGGTTAGATACTGGTTATAGCGTGAGCTTTTATATCTTTATTTTATTGTGACTTTGAATTTCATTTTGATGGGTTCACCTTTTTTGAAACATCACGAGATAACTGACGATAGTCTAGCAGAGTACATCAGGGGGTTACTCAAATTCAACAGGGTTGGCGAGGGGGGGGGGGTCACTCGAAATTTCGGAGTTTCATGCCGTAAATAATGACGGCTCCATTATACACAACGCATTACAAACTTGATGACAATAAAAAAATGCACTGCGACTCCATTTGAAACAAAAAATTGATACAGGTCTGACAGTAGAAAAAAAATTGCTGTCACTCTGACAGAAAAAAAAATTGCTCCCATACCCACTTCCTCCATACCCCCCCCCCCCCAAAAAAAAAATCAAATGGTTCTCCCCTCACTTCAAAAGTCCGGTAAATCAACAAGGGGAGAGCATTCTCACGATTGGCAGAGATTAAAACACAGCTTTATGTAATCCAGTCAAACGTGTAAAAAATGACAAAACACATTCACCGTGTTACATAGAATAGTTTGTTTAATAAAAATTTAAATAGATCTATATAAATAATATAATTTATGATGTCGTATAAGCCCTGATCAAACGTCGTCAATCGGTGGGTTTAAACAGCAAAGGTAGACATTTTTGCCGTCGTCTTCAGTCACTTTGTCCTTGAAGATATTAAATAGCACACATCCTCCAACAACGGACAGTGGTATGGAAAGGCAGGCGAGAATGAACGAAAACCCAAATTCTACGGCGACGTATCCTTGTCTCGATACTGCATCTGGTCTGGCGCTGAGTCCGTACCACGTGACTCCTACCAATGCCGGTATACCTGCAAGAAACTTTGTTTTAATGAACTCGTGCTTAAGCTAAAAACGCAGCGCAACATGTAGGAAGGAATTATTACTAGATGCTCACATTGAAGGGAAAGATCGGCTTATTCCGATGACAGAAATTATTAGCAGTACAATCGAATGGATCGGTCGCTTTTCACATCCCCACTTTTATCCCTCGAAACGCACTTAAACCGAGATGGCAACTATTTGCCGTCCGGTTGTCCTGCGTTTCTCATAACTGACAAAATGGTCAAATTCGCAGTCAGAGTTACTCTTGTCAACAATTATCATAATGAAACAAACATACGAGTTTCCGTGTAACATAGCGAACGATTTCACACAGGCGACATTATGAATTGATCAAGAAAGAGTTATAGTTTTTCCCTCCAACTTATTAGTATTGATAAATATATGTTGTGATATGGTACTCTTGATGTAAAACATGTTTCCTGGAAATTTCTTGTAACTGTCATCGTCTCACCTGCCAAAATTACCAGCAGTGGTATTCCTCGACGGCACGTCTGTTTGATGCTGAATGATCTGTTGAAGACGAGGGTAACTGTCACCAGTGCCGTGCCACATAACACGGTTGCCGTTATCATGCAAGCCCGTGTGCCGTACACATAATCTGAAATGTGAAAAGTGAAAAAAGATAAATACTACCGACCAGCTCGCATGGCGATCTCCAATTCTTTAACCGAGTCAGTCAGGTATCGATTTTTATGCTTGCCATTAACCCTTCCCCTCTCAGTGTATTGACCTCATCTGAGCTTTCATAGCGTGTAAAAATTGACTTTGAACCCACTCAAAAACCGACAGCAGTTGGGAAAATTCCCCTCACTGGTTGATAGGCATCGTGGCAGTGACCAGCCAACGTTTCTCCCCTACTCGACGCTGGGGGCGCGCATTTTGGGGCTTCTCAGAATAACCAAATTTGATACCGGCGCTGTATGTCCCTCACTCACACTGATTTTACATGTCTGCTGTTTTAGACTAGCGCAGCCGGCTGCAGCCTAGCTCACTCCGGACAGTTCCTATGACAGTGCTAAAGGGGCTTTCCTGACCGTTGAGGGCAGACATCATAAGTTAAGTCTGTTACTGGTATGTTATGTGAGGTAAAGTCCCTCCAGAGGGGCCTTAACCATAGACCCTCGAGAAAAGACGTTTTTCTCGAGGGTCTATGTAATAACACTGTACTAACAGTGTGTGGTGAGGTAATGATCTAGGCGTTTGTCGAACTACAGGCTGAAAGATCAAAGTCATGTTGTATGACGGTCAGTGGTGTGTAGAGGGACTGTCATGGTCATGTTCGTAATGGGATCTGTGCGAGGACTTCGCCCAGTTTGATAATCCGTATGAACACCAGATTATTTATAGACTACGGAAGTTATTATCTGTCATGCTTTCTGCATTTGTGATCATGCTATCGCCAGCTGAAAAATCGAGACAGGAAGTCTTAATGAGGTGTACGCCTCAGAACTGATCACAGAACTACTCTTCTGCTGCAGCTTGTCCCAATGAACCCTCTTTCAAAATTGGAATAGAATTAGGAAGGCAAATTTTGTTCTAGGAATGACAAATTACCTATAATTTAGCAATTTATGATGGAATTCGAAATAGATGAATATATCTATGCTATCAGCTCAATACCGGGAAAAATTAAAGTTTCAATCTAAACAAAAAAACAAACAAACCCATAAAAATATCTACTCAACACATTTCAAAATTGGTCTTCAGAGCAGCGGCACACGAGAGTAATGTTGTAAACCTTTGAGTATAGACACAGCTCCTAGTCTGTGGGTGGTATAAACATCCATCCCCGAGGTGAATTCTATTTATCAGGACATCATTATCGTTTATCAAGTCATTACCGTGGTAATTAGGGAGCCGTTTCTGCGGATTACAAGGCCAAAGGTCAAAGTATCAACGGACGGACAACACGGAGAAGGTTTACATCGGCCTCACTGATAACACCTCCAATACGCGCTTCACTAACCACATGCAATCGTTCCGTAACGAGAAATACAAAAATAGTACAAAACTGTCACAAAGTTTGTATGGAACTTTAAAATTAAAGACCAAGTCTTTGACATTTCGTGGTCAATTATTGACAAAGCATCGAGCTACTCTAGCATTAGCAAGCGATGTAATCTTTGTATGTAAGAAAAAGCTGCACATTATCAACGCTAAATCTACGCTATTAAACAAACGCTCTGAATTGGTTTCAAAATGTCGCAACCAAAATAAATATTATCAATCAAATTTTAACACCACCTACAAATAGAATGGTACGTCCAAAACATATAAATGAGAGTGTACGGCTAAGAATCTTTCACTTCTATCTGAAGATACTTTGTACTTGAAGTAGTTTGTGTTATCATACAGAGAGAGAGAGAGAGAGAGAGAGAGAGAGAGAGAGAGAGAGAGAGAGAGAGAGAGAGAGAGAGAGAGAGAGAGGAGTGAAAGTAGAACGTGGGCTAGGGGGGTTTGGGCGTGGAGGTAGAAGGAGAGAGGGGGGTTGGGTCTGTGTTTTCTCAGTCATATCACATTTTCTGCAAACACAGCCCACTCTTTCCACTTTAATCCAGACGATTTTGGATCACGTGTACAAAATCTACCAATATTACCGTAATCTTGCAACTGTCCTTGCCATATAACCATAGTCAAGGAGGAAGGGAGTCGCTTTTACTTCCAAGCCCGCATAACCCTACGGACACCACTGACTGATACGTATAATCTTATCGGAGGATTAGTACGATCTGTCGCCGTTGCCGAGACAGCAATGATGTCGACAGATGGACATACTTCTCCGACTGGGTCAGCAAGGCAGATTTTATATTATGCAATATTATGTAGACTGACTGAGAACAGCATTGTTTTGACAGTGAATAACATAATCAGACCGTGTGGCGACACGTAAAGACGTCACGAGTACTTTCGGAGCTGAACGGAGAGGAATATTCGGGTATAAAATACTTATCAGACGCGCAGGCACAAGCCAAAAATTCGTTATCTCTTTGAAAATTATAATTTTCCTGAATGATTCCGTATTCAAATTTCAAACTGCTTTTAGAAAAATATTTTTAAAAAATATAAATAGGAACTCACGTTAGTGTTCAGGGTAAATGATATACACTCACTAAGTCTTAGCGTGCGTCGTGCGAAATTATAAATAGATACACAGATACATACATACATACATACATACACTCTCTCTCTCTCTCTCTCTCTCTCTCTCTCTCTCTCTCTCTCTCTCTCTCCTATCTATCTATACATACATTATATATATATATATATATATATATATATATATATATATATATAACACCCGACCCGATGTTCGACAGGTGCGACAAGCATAGAATTTCATGGTTCCGAAATTATCAGCGTAATTCCTTTGGAACATACTGGCATTACACTCTTATGTTTCCATTGTCCGGATTATTATTGTTGCAGTCTGTAGATATAGATTCCATGACGCTTGGAGGCTCAGCGAGCGGCCCAGACGCAACCTTTGACCCCCTTGTTGCTGTGGAAATTGTATGTCCACCGCATGAAAGTATTCGTGTGCGTCCAAATTTCAGTCGCTCGCGTGTAGATGTACGTACCACTTACGAACCTTCATATTTGCGAAGGGGTTTACTAAGTTAGACTCTAAAAATTACATGTTGATTTTTACGAATTTTTCAAGTCGTACACACATTGTTTTTGCAGGAGAAATGCCGGACGCCATATTGTTCAACTTCCATTGACGAGCTCATCGAAGTCGGGCGCAAAAGTTGTTCCGACATACCAAAATTTATAACAGACGGAGGTTGTCCCGACGTAGAAATACAAGAGGATAAATGTCAGTACCATATGTCTCGTTGAGAAAATAGATGATTAAAGGGAAATTCAAGTTGGCAACGAACAACTTTAAGCAACTCAGGGAATTTTAAGTAGATTTTTACTGGTGTTGGCGGATGCCCCCCAAAGTGCCTACACTCGACAATATTTTAATAGCGCTAATAGAGTCGAGGTAATAATAGGTCGTCGGTACATTGTCCCATCACGTACGGTGTTTCAGAAATTTGTCACCCGTGGTAGTCTGCCAGTGGTCGTCTCATGGATGGATCGTGGCCCAGGCGGTCAATGAGATGATTCCGAATATGGGAAACGGCTGCCTACAAGGTATATTGCAAAGCCGTATAGGCGAACCAAAACACGGTTTTCTGCCTGTGTCACTCTCACATCCCGACAAGCCTCGGTCTGCCTCTATACCACGGTAGGTCCTACCATCATATCATTCTGTTTTTCCCTCATTAAATGGCATATTTTTGGAAGTGTGTTAGTTCCCTTGTTTAAACACGATCTAATAACGCGACACATTCTACAGTATTTTTTACAACAATGGTTCAAACATAGAGGTGGTTAGTAGCTCATTGGGTTACCAATGCAGCAGTCATTCCATGGGTTTTCTGGCGTTGGGTCTCTTTTGTTCCACAAAATAATGAAAGAAAAACAAAATAAATAAATAAATAAATAACAATAGCTGCATACCAAATTATGTAGCTGTGTCAAACGCCCAATCGAACATGTTATAAAACCAATTATTAAATTCAAATTGTAAGGTTTACACGAAACAGCGTTAATTAATGTCTTTATCTTCTGATGTTCACAGATGTTTGGAAATTTCGAAGTCATCACTTCCCGGCAACACGGCGCATCGAAGAGTGCTGGTTTCCCACAAATAAACGTGACCCTCTACATTCGCAGCACAGTTCAAGTTGAAGTGTGCCTTTCTGAAAGCCGGCCGTACGGAAATTACGTCACGGGTAACCATGGTGTTTTTCTATCAGTCACTAATGACCACGGTAATATGCACCCTTTATTTTTGAGGTCAAACAATACCAGAATAGGAATGCTTGCAGCGTGCAGGCACACTGATATCATTCAAATGTCTTTAGGCAGTTTTGTCCGCAGTAGAATTGTTTCAATTTCGTCCTTCCGCATTCAAACGCCCCCACCCCCGGGCCCTCCTTGTTCAAATCCCTTTTTCTCTAACAATAACAGAACCCCTGTTTCACTCTTATCCAGAGAGCGGATAGTCAGGTGTTCCGTTCACGTAATCAAATTGTATAGTGTATTTGCACACCGATGTCCAATTGTTTGTCACACAAGCGTATGTGGACTGTGTAGATTTATACTGCGTTGCATACTCTACACTGAAACAAACAAGTCCGCATAGGCCTGTGGTTTGTCACTCCAGAACCGCGGTTTTTTCTAAAATCGACCGTTGGGCAACTTTGACCATATAAGCTTAAATAAGGTTAAAGAGTAATGATTTTTTTATAATCCAACACAAGGTAAATTATTACAATAACCCTACAGCGGTACTGTCGCAGCCTGGAAACGATATCTATGTAAATAAAGGGCGTTCGTGTTCGTTCTTTTACTCCCGGGCATGATTTCCCACGCCTTTAATTCTGGGTGATCATCGAGTGGCCCTCAAAAGGATTGTTAATTACTGGCCACAGTCCAAAGCAGAGAGAGAGGTCGACATAACGAAGGGACGGGTTACCGAACGTGACTGTGGTCACATATTGATCGGCGATTCTGTCAGTTTTACGTCGACGAAGGCTGTTGCGTAACCCCTGACAGAATTCTACAATGTGCAGCGGTAGCGTTTTCTGAAGGCGAGCTGAGGGATCATATGCTATGTAATTCGAGTATTTTCATCCATCCAACAACATAACATAGAAAACAGTTCTCCCAGGATAAAACTAAACACGCACTACTTTCAAAGGTAATACGTTATCAGATCATACAATACGCTATAAGGCAATGCTTAGCTAGTGCATAGACCCTCCAGAAAAACGTTTTTCTCGAGGGTCTATGGCTAGTGTCATCATTGATTATTGCTGTTCAGGAACACATTAGCAGCACTTTCATTTGGAGCAATCCTATCACCGTTGGAAGGGGGTATTTTAAACAGGCCGGGGAGGAAGTAGGTCATTGGTAATACTGCTTTACTATCCTGGCCCGGCTTAAATGACGAAAATTCTGCGTCGCAACGCAACTTTTCTCGCCTTGTTCAGGAACGCCGCTCGCGCTATTGTTATGCGCTTGTTCAACAGGTAGGTGCCGACTACAAACTCACCTGTTAAGTCATCCGATGTGAGCGGCCCGCACCACTTTAGATAGCCAGGCTCGGCAACGCAAACTTTCCACAGTCCGTATTCGACGTGGGATCCCGACTCGGCGTCGGTCGCCTTGAGCCAGCCGACTGTGACGGTGCTCACGGTGAAGAAAACGAACGACAGAAACGACGAGATTAAACCGACGACGGGGACATATTCCATTGTTTCTCACCGAGTCTTCCAATCAATGATCGCTGACTCGAATTGGAAGCCGGTCGCGGGAACAACAAGTTACAAATTGACCCATCCTTCCCGTTGATCCGTCCGGCCACGCAGGGAGTGGCTCTCTGCGCATGACATTCACGGCTTGTGCAGGATTCAGAATGCTGGATTTGATATCATACGTAGGCGATTAAACCACATGTTTACTTTTGAAGTCACTGTGTACACGTGACCCACAACGAGAGTGCGGTTTGCTGTCGTTCAGAACAGCATAGGAGCGAGACTGTCTTTTAAAAAAGCAAATTTTGTCAGCCACGGTTGACAAGTTTTACCCTATAAAAAACTAATTTATTTCACAGACTGGCAGATTAGCGCCATTAAACAGTGGTAAATGATTCACAAATACCAGAATATCGACAGAGCTGAAACTGTAGTATACCTATCTTTCATGCTGCACGTTGTTGTCATGCGATTCGACCAGACAACGCTCGATGACAGAACAGGACGTTAAAAATTGACGATCAGGGAGGCAACTGTGAGAGACCTCTGACGACTATAGAGTTTCGTAAAAAAAGTAATGCAATAGGCAAACTTTCATTAAAATCTTTATAGCCGAACAACACTGAAATTACCCTTAAGTTTCGCTTCCTTACTTCCTGTCATACTATAGTACACTCATCATGAATGATGGCAACGTACGGCTTGCACTAGTGATGACGTCATGACCCCGGACGTCCGTCCGCTTTTCGCATTACAGGCTATCATGATACTTCCCGTATGACCCTGGAGTCACGATTATTTATAAATGGGTCAATTACACAAACGAACTCCGACGGAACAGAGCGGTAAATGTTATCTAAAACATTTTCGGAAGCTCGGCTGCCCTTGAAATTTACTACTGATTATGGTTACAATTACTTCAATTTCAGATCCACCAGTTTACGTGATGGTTGGGCCTTTTTGAACTTGGCAAATTACACTAATATTCAGCTGTTTACAGCTGTTTATCATTATCTAAAAATAGACCAATGGATAGTATTTTCCTCATAATCGTGGTTTATTGTAGTTCTAATGTTTCGTTATATTTTTATTTTCATTCACATTACTCTCATATCCTGAAATATTAGATTTGGTTTAAGTTGATGAATAAAAACCAGGCGGCTGAAACAGCGTATCGAGTATCGTTAATTGACGACTACTAAAACTAGGTGACCCTGAAGGTTACTGACAAGAATAAATCTTTCTTTCTTTATGACAGACAATTTGGGTTTTGAAGGGCCACTCCCATGTGTACTAAAATGGTGCCCATGAGGATTGATGTCGACTTGTGAAATTGATCAGTTTGGGGTCAGTGTTCTCCATTCTTCTTCAAAAGATATGAATTATGGGAGCTCAAATGAGAACTACTTCATCACTGAGATCATAGCCAATGCTTGGAGTGTGAGTAGAAAGCACACGCTGACAGTCACTGATGGTTAGACGCAATCCGAAGCCCAACTCCCGGATTCAATGAGATCGCATTCACTCCGTACACTCTAGTACATGCATATGTATATCCGTACTAGGCCATGGATGCGTCCACGTGCCGTTCGCACCAGAAATTACGCAACTTTCATAATTTCCCTCATGTCTAGACAATAGTTAAACAATTTTCACCCATCAACAAAACGAGATCGGAAAGATCGGCCCGGGTAAATAATTGCATAACCAGCGAAACGGAAGTGATAAAACACCGACGTTTCCAGTACGACCGTTCGTCGTTGAGGAAGTCTTCATCACCGTCACAAAAGGTCGTACCATAAACGTCTATGTGTTATTGCCCCCATTCTATTGTTGTAAAATCCTATTTTTATCTGGATTTGCCGGTTTCGATCGTGAAAATCTGCACGCCTTGTCTTCTCTTTTAATTTGCTCTAGTAGTAATAATAATAGTAATAATACTGTGTTTTACCCGACTCCTCTCCGGTGTTGTTTCTACCGATCGAGTCAGTTTAAATATTATGACACTGGAAAAGCGAAGAATTTTTAACAAAATGTATAGATTCAAAATCTTTATTAGGGACAGTACTAAATTATATTTAGAAGTCAAAGTTCACCATACAGATTTTAACTAGTTGAAAAGTATTTTCCTGTAATATTTTTCCGTTTTTAAATTCACATGCAATTTCATGTCAACTCCTGACTATATGCTAAATTCCTAGTATTCCAACTCGTCATCATATTCTGTATGTTTGTAATATATTCGACATTATATGTATATATTGTTGACAGATGAATTTCCGTCCGACAAAGGATCGATTTCTAACACTTTAAAATTCTGTACCAATGCGACTTGCAAGGAGAGCTAATATTCTGTGTTTAAAACTTACTTCTTTTGGGAAAGAATAAAAACTGTTGTTTTATAGAACAAAAGAAAGTAATCATAAACTATGAAAATAGAATCGAAATTGTCCCTTTAGTCGTTCTTCGCTGTCTTCTATCTGTAAAGTGAAACATTGGATTGGTTGCCATCTTGAATTTTCACATCTCACCGGCTTAATTTAACGGAAACTTTATGTGATCAGGAAAATTGATTGGTGGCTGTTGACTTTATTTCAAATAAGTTTGATTTCCGAACATGGAATGTCAGTAAAATCTCGCCCTTCATACAAAATGAAAGTAAAATCGGTCCTAAATCGCCTACAACTTTTTTTAAAAGGAAAAGGGGTTATCAGAAAGGATTGGCAGGTAGACATAAAGACCTCCGCTCGTGTATTGTTGCTTTGAAATTCAATTTCAAGTTTAATTTTGTATTGCTCTGTCAAATTTTACGTTCGTGCCTCACGTTTTGAATATTGCATGATTGAATTTTAACATTTCCCTGGGTTTTTTTTTTCTACTGATGTAGAGTGTTAAGTTTCTCATCATCTAAGAATTCATTTGTCATCTTTTCAAACGCAAATCATTTGAGAGCTAGGCTCACCGGAATTAGGACCAGTACGAGTCATTCACAGCTTCCAGCGAAATCGGATAAACAAACCATTTCTACCAGGATACAGAATGGTATCCTTAGCAACAATGTCCATTTCATGACAATCATAAAAAAAGGATATTTTCCGGTGCAGAACAAGAAACAGATGAATTTTAGCAACGATGTTGATTTCTGGTTATTCGAATTAACCATGCCGATTTGATTAAATCTATACCGTCTAAAAGTTAGCTGCCATACAGTGTCATGTATACTGTGAACAAACGGAATACACGAACGTTTATTTAGCTCTGAGGAATGTCTTAGCTTGTTTACATTACATGCGAAGCCTCGAGTGCAAAGTGCACTTTGGTCAGTGTGTAGGCGAATTTATAAGGCGAACAAGTCTTGCTTAACATCTGCAAAATATAAAACTGCGGTACACACTCTTTGAAAATACGTTGTAAAAGCACCGACGTGTCAGATCATACGTTTGTCAATTCAATTTACATGTAACACATTCAAATAACAATTTTCAAGATGAAGTCTTTTCGTGGCAAAACATGGAAACGTGCGGCAAAACATGATAGAAATACCACTATCACTGACAGACTACAGCTTCAGGTAGCCCTGCTGTTTGAGTAACCTCTTGTGTTCGACAACCAGCAGAGCGCCTCCAACCAAGGCAATGGGTATAGACACCCAGCCGAGAATCACAGCGTGGCTGGCTTCTGCATTGAGGTGCTCTTTCTCCATTTCATCGGACTTCAAGGACCAGTACATCACAGTGGCTATCAACACAGGTACAGCTGTTAAAGGTAAGTCGACGTGTAAACAGTTATCAGTTTTAATAGTGAAATATACAGCAAGATGCAACATGACAAGGAAGTTCTTTTACTGTAGCGCTTCATGTTACCGTTGGCGGCGCTTTGACAAGGCGGAGACCGCGGCTGGCAGACTATTTGAACATAAACTGTGTACTGTTTCTCCTGGCATCAGGCTGACTCAGCCCATCACATTCGTCTATATGCATGAATGTATAAAAACATTGGTCCATTTTTATGCCCAAATGCGATGTACACAGATCTAAAACATTGATTTTATTTTGTTTTTGATTACGACAAAGCTGTCACGTGTATCCTTCTTTGTCTTTGTAACGATTGAATTAAAATTAATCAAAGTGCCGCCGACGCTCAGTGGTAAACTGACTCGTTCTGTCTGTTGACCTGTCCGTCAATGACCGTGCCTGGGCGCCCTTCCTTCACTTCAGTACGATTCACAAAGTAGAATCTATACAATTTTAGCTAGTGTTTTAAAATTTTTCGATGTCAGTCATTTTAATGATGATTACTCAATAAAACGTCGAAAAATATTAATCTTAATCAAAAACTGGATGTTCTGAAGTGAATAACTTACTTGATGTCATAATTACGATCCCTGCGATCTTGAGTTTATTACTCAGCACCTTGACAACGTGGGCGACCACCAGTGTCCACAGCGTGCACAGTATCAACAGACTTGAAATTATCATAAATGCACGTGCGAAGTGAATATAAGCTGCAAAAAAAAGAAAAAATGCAGGTAAGAGGGACATGAAACATTTCACCGATATTTTTTTATCATTCATACGTTAAAGATCAATCAGTATCGAGTAAGGTGGACAGAAGTTCTTCAAAATCATTTTTGAAGAAACATTTGGGCATTTTCTCCCTATCATGCAAACGCCGATGGAATGAAAGAAATATACGCTGGCAACACTGAGCGGCTATAGAACCTTACTGTTGACCTCACTTTTGGCAAATCATGGAGACTCGATCTACGGCAATCACGCCAATTTTGGACAAAACGTTTATCACTACATATGGCCTATCAAGAGAAGAGGTGCAACATAATCAAGGGTATTCTGCCACCTTTCATCCAAACATGTTTTCACCCGAAGTGCCCCAGCGTCGAGTTTTCTAGAGACACTAACCCGGTGCACATATCCCTACGGTGAATCAGTTTTGAATACGGAGAGCCATGAAGGCAACGCCCTCACCGTTTGCCCTGTGAACCACACCGAACAGCCGGTCTGATTTCACCAAGTAGCTCACACAATAAGAATGCGCAATAAAATAACGCAATTTCTGTCTAGCCAAAAAGCACAATAAGTTTTTGATATTCAGGCAGTTAATTATATACAAAGAAGGCGCGAGGCACAAGAAAGTAAATTTACAATGATTCCGACTTCTTTTATCTTAGTGGAAATTCCAACTGAATAATTGTCTGTTCAATACTGAAGATTGTCGTCATCTAAGTATTTATGTGTGTCACAAGTTCAACACCTACTCGGATATAAAAACACGCATGTCTTATATATTGTTTATACAGTCAAGCCAGCTTAATATGTTGATAACCTACATTCGCTTAGCCAGCGGGCCTTCAACAGGGCAAACCCTCACCGTACTTCCAACCAATAAAGATTAATAGTACATTTTTGTTCGACTCAGAAAGTCCGAAGCCTATAGAGAAGATTGTTAGATTGGAAACTCCTGTTCAGCCCGTCGATGGGAACTGCAATTGTACGTTCTCATCAGTTTTAGGCGAGCAGTTGTATAGTAATTATTATTGTGTACCATGTACCAGCAAACTGTGACGAGATACCTTAAATAATTATGTTACCCTCAATGTATTGAATTGCCGACGGAGTTCATACGATGATAATAATATATATGGTGTGGCTTCTTTTGTCGCTCTTACTTGTCTGTTTGTATTTTTTAGTTCTTTATGTTTTGGCCGGTCCCTGTCCTGGGTGACGCCAGGCGGCTACCGACCCTTTTCAAGTTGAATGCCTGTTGTAAGAAAATACGAGAATAGTAAACTCAGTTGACACTTACTGAGTATGGCTGACAGCCCGGGGGTGTCAGGTTTTGACCTTGCAAGACCTCGTCAGATATCTGCATAAAGTAATAGGAGCTGTTGATGATAATAACAAGCCGACTTTTTCTGTCCCATTAATCATACGGTGCCTGACTTGTGCGGCGTCAGTACGCTCGGCGTGGCGGATTTCATACCGTCAGACGGCATATCTAGCACACTGTGACAATACGCTACATCGAGCCACAGACAAATAGAGAGACAGTATTCCTATTTGTCTGTGATCGAGCTGATGATGTCATCACCTGACGATGCGATTTGTACGGCCTTTCGCTCTAACGCGGGATTCAGATGGGTAATGATACACATGTGGGCAAGTGGGTGACCTTAATATGTCAATGTCACGTGGCGCAATTTGGGAGGAGTCGCTCCAATTAAAAGTCATGACAGAAAACGTGTGTAACCTCGCCAGCAATAGCACACACACTGCAAACATCAGCTGACTTGCATCAACTGATAGGGTGTGTAGTTCGAGTATTTACACATTTATCAAGTGCAAATAACGCCCGATATATTCGTTTCGATCACGCGGTATGTCCGTTATTTTCAGAAAAATAAACTACGATTCGAATCGTTTTGCCGTGTCATGTGGTTTACTCAGGCTCTCAACGGAAGAAGTGTTTACAACAACCTATTGCATAGCGTACAGTAAACCTTTCTAGTGACTTTATTTCTAATTTTGCTCTGAAAGAGCATCGCGAAATTTCATGCTATTTACAGCACGGGTAGATATAAGCGGACGACTGTCTGACGGACTGACTACCTAACTGAGTAGTTAGCTTTCTGAATGAAATAATAATTAGTGCAAATCGATTTAGTACGTATTCACTGTACGTACTCTGAGTAATATTTGTGTGAACGCCGTGATGACACGTGGTGACATCATCGCACTACGCCGGGTTGCGCAGCCTGGTAACGTCAGGGACAGATCGTTATTCAAATCAAAACATGAAGATGCTATTGGTTTAACGAATCAGCAGTGTACAGGCATCACCGTGTTTACATGGAAGAGCTAAGATTACAGTTTACGAAAGCCCATGTCTCGCCGTCCACTGTCATCCGCATATGTATCTGGATTGTATGTGTAGTGTGGATATTTTCAGTAGCCGGTCAATTTTCTTTGTTGGTTATATACAGTATCAGTGGAAATAGTTCTCGCCTCGTTTTATGATTGCGGCATGTCTGTTTTTCATGCCTTATTTTTCAGCCCTATACGGATTCTCGATCTCCCTATCCCGACATATCACAAGAAATTCTGTCATTTCGGGTTTTAAATCGCCGACGTTGTCTTACTGTCAGTTCATCTCCAAAGACACATCTGTGTATTTGAAATGTACCATATTACTGTACTTTTTTCCATTCTTCTGTATGGTCTGTCTCTTTCACAATCGTTGTCTCATATCCCATTCCTCGTGTCAGAATCAACTCTCCAACCCCTTGTCAACTTGAAAATCTCTCTCTCTCTCTCTCTCTCTCTCTCTCTCTCTCTCTCTCTCTCTCTCTCTCTCTCTCTCTCTCTCTCTCATATCAAAAACAGATATTTTGTTTCCAACGGTCCTTCAGTTTTTCACTTTACAGTCTGTGTAACCTCGCCTACAATTAACCAGCCAAACTTTGAATGAATTTATTGCATCGTGGCCATGAAGTGTTAAAAAGCATATCTATAAATTTAAAACAATATTTACACAACTTCGACCGTTGCCACTGATAAGCTATCAATGATATGCTATGAAAGGTCATGCAAGGATCGACACAAACATACATTTTCGCAAAAAAAGAAGCGGGTAGAGGATATTTTCGTTACCTTGAACACCGACCAATAGTATGTCGTTACAGGAAATTTCGTCCACGTCGAAATTCCTCTCGCATTCGTACCACAGCCCGCCGTGCGCCTCTGGGTCTTCGGCGATCCGGTACCAGTAGGGCGACGCCGTACAGTACACGTAGAGCACAGCCGCCACCAGGGAGACAAAGCACCCGTAGAGCCACATATACGTCCGCTGGAGATCCGCCATTGTTATTGGAATTCGTTGTCCGCGTGAAAATTCAACGCTGTCACGTCATTATTCTGTCCGCTGGTTGTTTCAGCGTTTAGGAGACTCAAGCCTACCCTGACTTCGGAGAGAGGCTATATGCGTCCGGTCCGTTCACCCCCACTGACCCCGAAAAAAAAGAAGTTAACACGCAAGAATCATTGCTGGGTCAAAGTTCTCTTTACCAAGCGCCTGACAAATTGTGTAGATCCTCCTGTGATATATAACTCTACCCACTAAAGTGGTACCTTATTTATGGCAAGGTGACATTTTTTGATAAAACAGGGCGACAGGTACATGTACAGTAATGACTGAATCCATGCAGTGTATACAGCAATAATTTTGATCAAATCTAAACGTTAGAGAAATATTTCGAAGGGATGAGAGAGTGGGCGATATACTTTGCGCGCAATCAAGGCGGACTCATAGTAACGCAAACAGTGAAAGGATGGAAGAGAAATAAACGAAAGCAAACTGTCGAAGAAACTGATTTATTTACCGTCAATACTGGTCCGTAAATAACTCGCATTTGTGCAGTCAATATTGGCCCGTACATCGAAAAAAAAAATAAACGGAAAAAGTAAGAAAGTACACCGATGAGGGCGGAATAGCATCATCACTTCCTCACGGTTACATGGTCTGTTTTCAGTTTATTATTACGGTTTGTTGATTAGGTCCTTCATATATGCGTGGCAGCGAGGGTGGTGCTTAGAAGTGCAATTTGGACTGAAAAATTTCATGCCCGTGTTTTGATCGCTGTGATTAGCTGTAAAACTTCGTTGCCAGGGCAACATTTATTCAGAAAGTGCTGCCTTCGACCTGCCGCACATGTCTTATTCAGGGTTGTATTTTCAGTCCGTCTGTAGCCGCAGCCAGGCGGATGCCGTCTTGATTTCCCAACGCTATTGCATAATTTCGGCATATCTGGGTCTGGAAGCACATCATTTTTAAAGGTATACAGTCACGTATAACCTAAATATGTCCATATATGGTCAAAGGGGCGTTCCTTGGTATTCAAAATGCCCATGTGAGGGCGCTGTTTTTAAAAAGCGGCCACCCGCTTAAAATCTGTGATTGGTAAGATTTTCTCTTTCCATGGTAACTGTGGCAAAATTTGAACAGGTGACAGTACACCTTTAAGGGTAGGTACAACTTTTCTTTGTGGTCGGAAACTTGAACAAAAACGTAATATCATATGTGAGCAATTCTTATCACTTCGAGATAAGACCAGCCGCCCCGAACCATGTGAAAAATATGCAGTCAGGTGTTGTACCATATGACAACAGTGTCGTACAGGTTTCAAACAGAATATCGACTGAAAACATGGACTGTCAAATTTTAAAACATCACAGAGTTCTAGGACAGATACAATTCGCAATCACATGGAGTGTAGTAAACCACAGTCCCTCCACACACGGGACTTGTGAGTAAACACTGTAAATCATATGACGAAGGTCATTTGCAATCATGTTTGACCCAGCAAGGTCATCTATTTGTGAAAACCATTGACAGTAGCTGCGCACCTCGGTAAATGATGTTACGTAATAGAAATGAAATAGAACACTTGTCGCTTCGCAATGCATTGTTCTCTTCCATTGATTTTATTCAACAGCCAAGGTACGGTCAGCAAGAAGGTACCTCTTGGCCATGGACTTTATCTGATAGTCGACTAAAATTATTAACCTCAGGACAACCTTGTACCAGTAGCCTATTTGTACGATGACGCTACTGTTCCTTGGTGTTTACTGCCGATAGGTTTGATGTGCGGCGTTGTAGCTGTGGCACTGAAGTCACCACTGACAAGCTAGGTCCTTCTTGAACAAGTGATCAGCCGGCTAGCAGGATGCTATCACCGGTCTTAGCGGTGACAGGGTTCGCGGCGTCGTGTACAGCTGTGCTCCTCTACGTCATATGCACGGCCAGTGACGCGTGGCTGGTGACGACGTATCCGCAGCGAACGAACACGGGTCTGTGGAGGCACTGTGTCGACGAGACGGGGTGTGTGGCTCTCGGAGTCCACAACATCGCAGGTAAGTTGACAGAGAGGTTGTCATATCACACACCTTCGTTTCTGATGCGACAGGGTGTTTCCACTGGACAGAGGTGTTAATTGAAATTTGATGTTTCCGTCTACTAGTGATAATGACCATTGAAAGTCGATATAACACCCTGGCCAAAAATATCGAACATGGAGGTGGCACACTGTGTGTGTAACACACGTATGTGCTACCCAAATAGATCAAACAAGACCATCATTTTACATTCACGTTCAAGTTCTGTCAAACCATGGAGTTGGGGTTGGACATGATCAGCGCCCCCACAGGCGTGACCCACACTGTTCTTTCGACGTCACACTATTTATTGCTATGCTTTCTTCAATAGATATGATATTTTCCACTGCCGTTCAAATACGGTTTTCTCGTACGTCAAATTATTGTACCATTTCAGTCCTCTTCGTCTTAAAGTTATGTCGTAGCATGGTGATAATTTCCAAAGAGCGCCGCCAGTGGCGTTGAGTGTGACACAGATCCCATGCTTTACGTCATCCGGGACAGCCACGTTAAATAAAACTAAATACGATAACGAGTGACGGCAGAAGGTGTTTTTGCATTTTTGTTACAGCATACGTTCACATAGCCAGGGCATTAATGATAAGTGCGTGTATCGTGGGAGGTTTTGCAGTCATGTTGTATGCCGTGTTCGTCAGGAAGTCCTTCAATGAGAAATCCATCATAGCGTCATGCACAGTCATTGCGTTTTCTGGTGAGTAATAATCGTAATAATTACAATCTTTTAGATATCTCAATTCGCTTTACAATAAAATTAAAAGTAAAAAATGACAGCAACAAAAATGTTCTATAAAAGTAAAAGTATCATGGAATGCTTAAAAGTAGATCAGAATATAAAACTCATGTGTAAAAAAAACAAGTACTGAGATGTGTTTGAGGTCATGTCATGACAAACTACTTATTTCCCTTTCGTTTCTCACTATCTCATTAGTTTTATTTGCCCCTTAATTGGATAGAAATATCGGTTTGATTATTGTCGTTCGATACGAAAAAATGTTGGGTTTTTTGGAGGAGTCAAACTCAGTTCCGGTCGACAAGATCCAATCAGAACGCACTGTACTTTCGCGTGTTTTAACGCTGAAAAGGAAATTGGATTAGAACAACATTATGTGATTACCATGATACTGATATTGTGATGTTTTTGCACACACAAGTATGACGTCACCATTTCATGTGAGCTTGCAACCATTTTGAACCGACCGATAAGAATAGACCAGTAAAGAAATATGTCGACCTCGAAATTATTCTATCTTCATAAATCTTCATCATTGTTCAATTTGGCTCAAAATTGAGACAAAATGACGATTCGTTCACACGATACTCTATTGTCGCTTACTCTGTCTAGGATTGCTGGTCCTGGTGGCGATAATCCAGTATGTTCTGCAGTCTGGTGATGACGCACACGGCTCGGATAATAACTCTCGCCAGCTCGGCCAATCGGTATTCATCGGCCTGTCGTCCGTATCGGTGTCCATAGTCGGCAGCACCTTCCTAGCCTTGTCCGCAAGGCTACAGCCGACACCCGACTACCAATTATTAAACTGAAATCAAGCAATGGTTATTACAGTGGCGGTACACAAAGAAAACTTTTGGAACAAATTCAACCTTGAGATTGACCAAGCCGATTGTATGATGTGCAATGGACAGTGTAATGTGTTGTGTGGTAATCGCACGATCGGGAAATCAACCTACGCCGTTTTCTTCCCTTCGTATTACGGACCGCCCATACTGTCGCTAGAAATTAAATGTACTCTTCATTTTCTTCACAAATTGAGCAAAATTAATGAACGAAAACGTACATTTTATCTTAGCCAAGTAGAGTCGATATTTTCAATCCCATGTGACAAAGGAGTCTCTGAAATTATGCAAACCGAAGCTATAAACAAAAAAACAAACCTCTATATTTGCCATTTTTCCTTCTGAAGACGGACTTTTCGTGGCTGTAAAATATGAGATCACGTAAATTTATCCGACGAAATTTTAAAACAAGTACGAATATCCAGAAGAGGAAAGAGAGTCCACCGACACATGAAGCAGCGTCGCTGACCGATCTATAGTCATCAGTTATCATGATAACATGAACGCCATTGAGATTGATAACGTTATAAATTTTCCGCCTTCGCCGTTTGATAGACAATATATTCATCTGTTGACCTTTTCACACAGTGGCGGCGAGTCAGGTTGTCGATATGCTGAACGTCAATTTTTAACAGTGCAATGTTCAGGTTATGAAAGGTCGAATTTAATCGTCAACTCCTTTCGTGGACTTTGATGTCGACAGTCGTGGACATGGAATGGATATTCTGAAGATGAAAATGGCACTTTCTGTATAAAAGTGCACGAGAAACAGCATCATCGGGCGAACGCTGCGAAAAAAAAAACATTGAACCTGACTGTCCTCTCGACGGAAATTGCGGTTATCAGCTAGCAATGCAACATCGGCGGGGTCTTCTGGTCTTGGGTCTGGCCCTTGGATCCAGCTCTGTGCTGCTCTACATACTGTGCACGGCCACGGATTACTGGGTGATGTCGACGACGCGAAACGAGGAACTGAACATCGGCCTGTGGCGTCGTTGCAGCAACGCCACCGGATGTGAAGCCATCGGCACCCACGATGTCCCAGGTAAGAATGTATGGTTGTACTTAGTGTGACGTCATGTGACGCGGCCATATTTGTTCCAATACAAAGGTAGCTACACTGTCGATACATGTAGTCGGTGATAGATGTGTATTTTTCGAATGGAAATTAAAATAACATAAAGTGACTACGTCAGCAGATATCAGCACTGTCCGATCACAAGTACGGAATACATCATACAAACCTTTCAAAATTGCGTTGTTCACAAGATCAACCTCGGGGTGAAGACAACATGTACAAAGTTCATATTAGTGTTATACACACACACACACACACACACACACACACACACACACACACACACACACACATATATATATATATATATATATAATATATATATATATAATGTGTGTGTGTGTATGTGTGTGTGTGTTTACACATATTACACATATTACATATACATACACATATACACAGGTACATGCATGCCTACATACATACACACACAAACACACACACACACATATAATATATATATATATATATATATATATATATATATATATATATATATATAAACACATATATACATACACACACAAATATATATATATATGTATATATATATATATATATATATATATATATATATATATATATATATATATATATATATATATATATATATCGGAAACAGGCTAGAAGCGCGCGACAGCCCACGTTTCACTAAACTTATATTGGTTTACTGTAGATTTTGAGACTAGACGTAAAACTCACCAAACACAGCGCGGAGTAATTCAAACAAACAAATATATTGAAAGGCTATTCTGAAATACGTTTGGGAAAAGCAGTCAGACGTACCAACATTTGATCGACCTCAACGAGCGAGGAGAAAAAAAACTTCGTTTAGGATGATTCGGATTTTATCATAAAGTACAAGTTTAATCGTATTCGAATTTACACGGACAATGGCCACTGAGAATATAGTCCAAGACAATGGAAGCACCCCGAAATTGCACGTTCCAAGCTTCTGTTGATAGTTTATTCCACGAAACTTGAAATCAATGTCTTTCATAATCAAGAATGCAAAATCGGAGGTCAAAGTTCAAAGTCCGTAGTTAGAGAAGTACTTAACGATATATTAAATTTCATAATGAGCGCTATACCTTATCGGCGTTCACTTACAATGAGTATAAATTGGATTTTCGATACATGCAAAGTATTTATTCACTCTGCCACAGTGGACAGGAAAAGCGTTGCGGAAACTAGAGTCAAAGTGGTTGGAAATACTGCCCCGAGGCACATCTACGATGCCCATTGCAGTTAAAGAATGATTTCAGGTTTAATAACAGACATTTTCTTTCTCCGGTCACTTCAGGGTACATTCGCTTTTCTCGAGGATGTATGGTTGTTGCCTGTATCCTAGGAGGTCTCTCAAGTATGTTTGTGGTGGCCGTCGTTAGGAAATCTCTCGGCGGAAAGTTGATGGTAGCTTTAGGTTGTATCATCGCTATAACTGGTAAGTTGTTGTACCTGTATTTGGTTCACTGTTGCCGTTACTGGCGCGAGGCAATGATTTCTTCTGCGAATTTAAAAGTGTTTTTACTTAAAATGCACTGACTCAGACAAATGTTGTTATTCGGTAAGAAGTGGGGGGAGACAGTCCTGGTGTACGAGAGCATAATCCAACCAGGTTTTTATGAAAACGTCATTGGAAATGTTCACGAAAAAGTAATATGAGCTGCATAAAAAAATGATATGGTGTATGTCTACATGATATATCTCAAACAATAAGATGGGAACATCTATTTGTCTCATCACACTTCTTGTATACATACAGCTACCTACAACACAATGCAACAATCAGTCAGACATTTAAATGAGATGGCGCTTCATTTTTTTCCCTTTTTCACCAGGCATACTAGTTGTTATGGCAATTATTGGCTACAGCATCAATTGTATCGGGGACATAACTGACGATACCCTCTCCAAACATCCGGGACACTCCATCATTATAGGCTGCTGTTCTGTGCCCATGTCGATGAGCGGCGGCGTCCTGATTTGCCTCTCAGTACTTCTGCGTCGTCGATCGGGCTACCTCCCGTTGGAGACGGACTATGACGCCGATCCGAGCTAGGTGTCCGGGAAAATATTCGCGGGATGACATTATTTCTGGAGACACGCATTGGAAATTAGTGGTCGTGCTACTGTAATCTGGCATTCCAATTTTAAGGACGCTGGGACAATTCTCAACCCTTTCTGTACTTGACAATGGTTCTAAGCCAGAATGGCTAGTATGAAAAACCGATTTAATTTGAATATGCCAGGTGAAAAAAGGTGGTGTCGCTCAAAGCAAATTATACATTAAGGATAATATAAAATAAACAAATCACAAACAAAATCATTTGCGGATTGACATTTATTGCGACAGCCTGTGACCTGGAAAGTAACAGAATCGGCGTTGCTTCTTCATTCGTTGGTGTATTTAGTCCTTATCATAGAATTTTTCATTCATATTTCCTCCCTGTCCTTTCTCTGACCAGAATTTTCTAGCCGTTGGAGTGAAATTAATCCGCTTACCTAGTACGTATTAACGTTTTATACAACTTGGGTCTTTGGGAAGAATCATGTTTCGTGTTTTTGTAAACAATGTGAGTCACAGCATTTCCGATTGAATTATTTGACTAATTTTGTGTATTACATTGTATAATGTTGGTCACAATCATTACAATATTGAGTGAAAATGTCATTAGAAAGTTAGATAGTCACGTACGTGCACATTAGCTTAGTTGTATCCTCTACTTTGTCCGTATTTGTACCATCGCCACCATCACCATCACCATCATCAACATCATCATCATCATCATCATTTTGACAATATAATTATTACAATCTTTATTTCATTCTTCGGTTAATTTCTAGGCTTAGAAAGCTTTGTTTTGTTGCATGGATAATTCGTTGTCGGTCCTAATGGACTTGCCCAAAATATGTTCAAGTCCAGACAAGAACCATGCACCATATTGATGATCCCCGTCGTTTCAGCAAATAGATTAAAGAAGTGTTTTGCAAACTTGTTCTAACTTCTTTGGTTTTTCATTTCAAAACGAAGGCCTGATTCACAAACGGTGTAATTTTATGGAGCGAGCAAAACGTTTCATGCACGGTACTATAAAGTAATAAACTGTATCGATTTCTTTGTCGCTTGTGCTCTGTAGCTAGCAATGGGGGATTTGTACACGGGAGGCGCTTGCTTTAAACTGGTCCAACAATCATTTATCAAATATCACCTTCACTGCGCATGTCTTCCGAAGACGAGAAGTGTCACTTTTGTCAAATTGTTTCATATTCAGGTTTACCAGAAAACGTAGCCTTGTATAGCTTCCACCTGCACTTAGTATATGCATTCAAAGGCTTTCAATTTTGTAATAAACAGCAATTTGGCTATGGTGTTTTAATTTTAATTTTTTTATTTTTTATTTTATTTTTATCCATCGTTTATTGTATTGTCTTTTGATTTTGAGCTGTTATTTTAATCTGCGAATAATTACATCTCCCTCAACGAAATAACTACACTTGGCGAATAGATCGAATACCCGCAGATACATGTTTTATTCAGCAAAAACGGAATCGAATATATTGCAAATGTTACATTTGTAAAGCCTTACGAAAGTAAAGGCATCAATCTGTTATAGCACAAACTGTTTTCTTTAGGAAATGAAATTGTATATTTTTATGCATCTTGTGCAATCGTTATATTATATAGAAATAAAATATAAAAGTTTTGAAATTCACCATGTACCCAAGACGACTAAAATCTAGTCTCAAATGGACATATGATGATTTATAGACAGTATTGCCATAATGACAGTCACTGTAATCGTCGTCAAATCTACAAGTATGTCAACTTGATAATCGCAAAGTAATACAAAAATCCAGGGCCCGAATTTCTGATTTTACTGGGTATTTCAGCCTTTAGAAGATTGCAGCAGTTTTAGAAAAAGCACTCACATTTATTCCTCTTCTTAAATCATTGTCTCACAGTCTTACAATTCTGCTGTTGATATGGTTCTCAACACTAAAAAAGATAACTCGGAATACAAAAATCTATAATACCACGAAATGACCGTAGTATTCCTTTCAGCTGATTTGACTGGTTGTAAAAGAAAGCGTCGTCGGTCCCTTAAAGTGTTATCTGTTTTGGAGATGATACCACAGCGCCGGTAGCTGCCCTGTTGAGCCTACTAGATACAGTGCATCGCATATCTACAGAAATTTTAAATTAAGATGCTGGACCAAAGTCGTAAGCGTTGCCTGAGAATTCTGGCCGTGAATATTTGACTGATTTGTTATCGTGACATAGACAGATTCAACAGATTACAACCGAACTACAAAACCTTCTGCCTCACCCTTGTGAAGGGTAAGTTTATACCGCCCTCAGCGACGACGCTCCACCATCCGGGATCGAGCCTTTAACCCTTTCACCCCCAGTTCCCTGTATACAGGTCCAACTTTACCATAGAAAACAATGGATTTGGGACAAACCATGGTGGTGAAAGGGTTAAAGGGCCTAGAGCTGTATTGTTCGATTTTCTTTCACTGTTTTTAATTTTTTTGTCAACCTTAACTTCATATTTTACTCCCCAAAGCAAGTTAGATCACCTGCTATTTAGCTCGCCAACGCAGCCTGTTAAAGTGCACTGCTATTTACATTTTGAGTTCTCGTGCGGATCAGAATTCAGTGGCAACAATAACAATGCAGTTTACACAAGTACAAGGCCTGGCTGAGTTGACGAACTGAATACTGTGTATCTCAGCATGTTTTGGGGAGTCGAACAAGAAACTGGAGTTGACATTAAATACAAAAGAAATAGAGAAAAATCAAAAGTTACAGCTACTGCTCTTGAAAGTTCAAGTTCAAAGACCGTGGTCTATAATGGAAAATCATCTGATCGGAGCAGCTTTATCCTTTGATATAATTCGACACAGCAACTTTTGGCGCAAAATGTTCTCTGATTGTTTTTAAACTTTTTTACTTGTGTTCTAAGTATAGAGTATGTGTAGATTTGTAATTTTCTTGTTGCGTATGCTTTGTCTTTATTCCTTATAATTTATGAGCACGTTCTCGAATTAAAGAATAAAAAAAATTAAAAAATATACTAAGCACGCTTTCTAATCCAACTCGGATAATAAACGAGGAAGTAAGGCTGACAGCGTGTCCAAATGAATTTTGATGTAAAGATATGGCCCGTCACCACCTTATATTTATTCATTTATTTATTTTATTTATTTGTTGTTTATGGCCTTTCTCATCTGCTCTGAGACGAATCGGACGTAACAAAGAAAACGGGAAGAGAACGCGCCAGATCCCCACAACTGAATTTAATCTGACTGAGCATGTACCTGTGCAGTGTCCATTTCTGTGAGCGCGGGACTCGGCCCTGGTCCCCCTTCCCATGAGAAAAAAACAACTACTGGTCGTCTGCCGTCGTCTGTATCCCTGCGGGCTTATTTGTCTGCTGTTGGCTTACGTCACCACCTTACTGTCTTTGACCACCGCTGAGTGGTACACGCTCAGCGACCATCCGGCGTACTCGAATGTGGGACTGTGGACCGTGTGTTACAAACTTTATCCGCGATGTGATATTCTGGAATTGGAGCCTGGTAATTATTCATCACCTGTTCCCGAAACGTTCAATTAAATCGTATTGAGTTATTAGTTCTACTTGTGAAGTGAAGAATCATTATTTAATATTCGATAATCATAGATACAAAAATATCCATTTTTTTGGCGCAGCATTTTTCAATATTTCAGCTATGCACCTCGAAAGTGAAAGAGTTATACTTTTGCTCAAACTTTCCTGAATGAAGCATTCAACCAAATCAACAATAAAAATCGGGGGTCACCCTTCAAAGTTTGAAAAAAAGCGAAACAAATTACTCAACATTTTTCGATATTTGAAATTCAAAATGGCCGCCATTCCTATGTTGACTCTATGGGGAGAAATTAAATTTTGGATTTTCGAAAAACTAAGCCGGTGAAAGTTTTTCTTCCTCCAAGAGCTTTAAAATGAGCCCCCACAAGTGGTAGATCAGAAAAGAATTGTAGAAATTTGAGAGTTCGATTATATGTCCCTAAGGCGCGCGTTCTACCTTAAATTTGGTACATTCACACATTCATATTTATATTATTTCAATCCTGATTCCCGTATTTCTGCGGACACCGAACTAAAGCCATTTACCATAATATTGTTTCCCTAAACAGTGCACGTCTATGCTACCAGAGCATGCGTGGTGACGACCTGTCTTCTAACTGGTCTGGGCACCGTCATGGTGAGCTTTGCATTCGGCGAGAAAGTACCCTGGGTCACCGTCAGAGTGTGCGCTTACGCCGTGATCCTATCAGGTAAGTATGCGATATTCAATACTGATTTTGCAGCTATAGATGCAAAAGGGTTTCGCTAGTGAAAGTGCATAACGGGAGATAAAACGTTAAAGGGCCAGTTTTAAACATTTACTGCTGCACTAGGTGCTAACAATACTATTCGTAGGCTGATAATGAACCAGTAATGCTGACAAACCCTCGCTGTTAAATATATGTTCTGCGTTGGACTCAATATGTCGCCAATGAACGTAACTTTTTTTAAACATGACTTCTAAACTATCTGTTACAGGAAACTTTGCGACAAACCACTATATTTGCCATTTTTCAAACTTTGTGACCCTAGGACCATCAACCATCAAGTAATTTATTTTTAAGTCTCTCTCTCTCTCTCTCTCTCTCTCTCTCTCTCTCTCTCTCTCTCTCTCTCTCTCTCTCTCTCTCTGACATATGTGTGTACACTCACGCATAGATGTAGATAGATGGATAGATCTAATAGGTAGATATTATTTATATTTATTTATTTATTTATTTATTTATTTATTTATTATTTATTTATTTAAGCTATACCGACGATTCTGGCAACGTTCTTGTACCACATCGAGACCTCATCACTTAATTCCATCTATGGTTACAATATCGGCTATTCCTTCATCCTGTGTCAGGTTGCCATGCCAATGAATATCCTAGCCGGATGGAAAATTTTACACTATGGCGGAAAAGGTGGTAACATCGATCGGAGGGTTCCGTCTCCTCCAAACGTCCTTGCGAGAGTATGAACAGACAACGATCATCGTCTAGCTTGCCACTTATCAATTATTTTGACCAGTGTTGTCATTGCAACATATTTTCTTGCTCACAACCATTTATATGCATATCTGTTTTTATTCCCATTCGAATGATTTCAAATACTGTACTTTGTTTTATTGTCATGATATATTCTAAGATGTGTATGTGAGACCCCAACGAAATACTTCATAGTTCTAAAATCATATTGAAACACGGAAATCATGTGGTGATATCGCAAAGAGAGGTTAAAAATTTACATGAATGCAGCTTGTGTTGTTCAACGAATTCTCAAATGGACGTGACAATAAATTTTGTACACATGAGAGAAAATGCCGAGAGAGTTTGACCGGTTGACCTCGCTGTTAATTTTATTCAGGAAATTACAATAACAATGCTTGGTCGAATGACGCAGTGCCTTGAGGGTGGGATCACCAGTGGTATATGGGGAGGAGTACCTTCCCGATGGTGATAAGTGGTGCAGATTACCGTCGCCTAGGTGACTGGCGTATACGCGTGCCAAAAGACACCTATGGTTGATTTCCTGTTGACCATTCGGATGGCAGAGTTGCAAATACCTGGACTGAACCATTTGGTTTTTTGTGGTGTCGGTGGTACTTTGACAATATAAGTAAAATGCACATATATTGAGTTTATTGTCTTGTTTATGAGCGGCCAGTATTTCCAACAGCATAAATTATGTGCATTTGCCCTTGAAGGAATAAATAATTTTCGAATAAAACATCGCGAATGTAACTACATTCCTTAAGCTCGACGTACACTTAAGTGCCCCAAAGAACCATGAAATCGCCCGACTTTCGATTGAAGAGATGAGTTTTGCCAAACCGCGTATACAGAAAAAGTGGCAGATGACTTTATTTTTAGAATCATAGACAGTATAGCGAGATGTAAAAAATGTGAAACAGGCTCCCCACCTAACTATCCTAAATGTTTTTGTGTCGAGTTTGTGTTTGATTCGTTTCGAAAATGTGTTCCTACATTCTTATCCGATTGTTTGTGTTAATGAATGTTTGTTTCGCTTTGCATATTTGTAGAGAAGTTTTGGATTAGTGTGTACGGTAATGTTTTGTTTGTGTGGGGAAAGCTTATGGCGAGACGCAGCCGGACCTATGTTGTTACAAAAGTTGATAGAGTCGCCCTTTGACGCTTGCGTTTCGAAACCCGAGTGTGGTTTCTCATCAGTCGCAGTGTAGATTCTTTCCTTAGTTTGTGTTTGTGAAAATTTATTTTAATGCATTTTAGTGGTCTTGCTTTCCGATTAGCGAGGCAAGTATATTAATTTTGGTCACGTTGTGAGTCCGTTTGTGGTTCGGTTTGTTTGTTCTATATTTCTTTACTTCGGTAAATTTTGTTTTGACTGGTGTGTCTTTTAGATTTTTGCGGAGGTTTGTGAATTTTTAGGCAATAAGTACCACTGCGGGGTACGGATTTTATGTTTATTGGATCAAGATACTTACAAGTATCCTGGTTGATGTGCTTGTTCTCGTACATTTTAATTAATAGTTCATTTACTTTGTTTACTGTTTGTTCTGGCTTGTTGTGTATAATACTGAGTGTTACGTAATTGCCTTTCGCATTCGAGTACGTAATCGTTTGTGTTGACAATAACGAAAAACCGACCCTTGTCGAAGGGTTATTTTCCCAAAATTTGTCCAATGTTTGCAAGCTGTTTATCGCGATTCTTTTGGCACGCGACATGTTTTGTTTCCTTGTTTGAAAGGGTATCTCTAGAAGTGCGAGTTTAGCAGCTTCAGATAGCTTTCAAATTTTTGTTTTTTTGTTGTTCGTGGAGTCCAATTTGACTTTTCTTTGAATTGGTGTTGTTGCGATTGTTTGTGTCTCACGATGTAGCGTAGTCACATTATACGACTTTATTTGTTGAAATCCTGAGGTGGTTTATTCTGTTTGGTTTTGTTGGTGTCCGAATGAATTTTAAGGCTTTCGCCTAGTACTATTTTTCGGAGTTTCATAGTTTGAGCGATGATAGGTTGTTGTTGAATTTCATGTTGTTGTCGGCTTTTCTTTGGAAATAGCTGATTTATTTCCACGGCCATGTTTTCTGTTACGTTACTGTGATTGTTTATTTGTATTTAATGTTGTGTTTCAGTTGTTTGTTATGTGTACGATTTTTGTTATTTCTTTTAAGTGTTTGTGTGTTCTATGTCATCTTATCGTATTTTTTGGTAGTTCCCTTTTTTGAGTATTTGGTGGCCCTGAAAAGGGCCGCTTGGTATGGGTTTTTGTTAGCGCTTGGCGCGTTTGTTTTGGCGATAAGCCTAGCTTTTTATGCTTCTTTTCGCCGATTCGATGTGCTTGGTGAGTAGGTGTTTGCCGCCTTCTTGTCACTGTGTGTGCTTACATGGACAGTCTGCATAGCCCTTGAATGTGGTCTCGATTTTGATCAAACTTACAATTTAGGAGTATATATCAAAACTGATAAATGATTTATGTGATTACTGTAGCTACAGGCTACATTCAGGACGGGCAGCGACGGGCAGTAATTAGTAGGCAAAACAGGTGGTTTTCACCGTGGGCAGAACTCGGTGCAATGATACTGAACATTAATAGTAAGCCTGTCACCTTGAAGGTAATGCTGTAGGTGAAACAAGGACACACGATGGTACAAACAACACCACAAGTGAAACGTACACACAGAAATACACGCGTTCCTACGTTGTGCCTACCCGGGCCACGCGATTAAAATATGACTGATACTGCTGGATAGTGTTAATTGGGTCAGTAAACAGTCAATTAATAGTTTAATTGACTACCTGGGTGATTGGCAGGTCGTGTCCAACGACGCATATGCAAAGCAGGCCAAAAGACAAAAGCCCCCAAAGTTATTGACAGCTGGCCAGGGGTCACCATGAATACGTAATGAAGCTTCACTACGCAGAAACTACGTAGTCAAGCCCTTCTTAACCGGTCAAACTCTCTCGGCATTTTCCGGCATGAAGTTTTTTTGCAGTAACGACAAAGAACAAGTAACATTTGAGTTGTGTGTGTGATGGCGCTACAAATATCATTAAGCCCAAAGTCTTTCCCTCTGAGCCTTGCAGACGCAGTGAGTGCTCCCGGGACCGGGCTGCACATCCGGGGCCTGTGTCATTCTAATTCGACTGATGTGTGCCATATATATTACACAAAGTCTCCATACTCGAAGATAATATCCGATATTCAAAGAAAAATAATATTCACCCCTTGAACATATCATAAATTATGTAAGTATTAGGATGGCAACAGGTTTGTGATAATTTTCTGACACAGGTCTGTGGATATAATTCAATATATTTAGATACTGGCGCATACAACACGTGACGAAATGTATAAAGCTGATCATGAGCAACAGCGTCTGAATTTTGGAATCATTTCTTACAATATGTCTACACTGCCTGAAATTTTGATACATATTTACTTTACATATGCATGAGCTACTGATATCATAAATGTTAAGCAATGATGAATGATAAATTATATACTAGTACATAACAAGTCTCACTTTGTCCATGTCAGTTCAGCTCTATGATTTCAGTTTACTCCGAGCAATACAGTTGATTTTGGGCTACGGATGCTAGTACATGTCCGCTTTATATTAAACAAAAGCATTATGCTCGCCCAACGACTGAGGCGCAGATGCAATGGTCTGTACATTACAACTCGGTACACAAAATACCAATGGAAACTAGTGTTCGACCACGTGGGTGGAGGGACACAGCCTGTGGTTCGACGCAGCTGGAATTGGCTTTAACTCGGTGAGTCGGATATCCATGCAGAACAGCCATCTGTGTTTAAACTTGGTTCAAGTCCGTGATTGCCAAAAAATAAAGTAACTTCATTGAGCTTCAACGCACAAAATGTTATTTTTTATTGGAAAGGTTTTGACTAAGATTCGCAATAACACCTCGCGCATGTTTTCACGCTTGTGAGAGGTACTATGTGTAGTAGATTTGCGCATGCGTGGAGTTAACGTGATCGGCAATTTCTCCCGGAATCGCGATAACTTCACTACATGATGGTCAGAAAAAAATAGTTGCGATTACTCTACAATATTGCATTCACTAATTTAGTTAGATGCCACTTATTCTACAGCGGTGGCTGTCTAACTACTGAATGTTAAATAGATAAATATATGATTCAATTAATAAATTAAATTATTTAACTAAGTAATTAGAGAGGGGGAGCAAAGACAACGACAGACAAACAGTCTCAGAGAGTAGGACAAAGACGGCCAGAATGAGGCAGGCAGACAAAAAGACAGACAGACAGACAGACAGACAGACGGACAGACATGCACGCGGGACAGTGACGGTAACAGACAAATGCAGTCACCATCATGTATAATAAAAACAGAAGCACAAAAAGCAATATTTATGGATCTGTTTGACCTTTAACCTTATACGGTTATGATATTAAAAACACAGCGAGCTATAATATCTGACATACAGCGTCGAGTAAATCAATCGTTATCATTTACAAGTAGAATCCTCGTTAATAATTGTATGAGTAGTGTAAAACATGGACCACAACACAACTCATCATGTCCCCTCGTGGTTTGTTACGATGTAACCACAGGAAGCCGATTCTGTCCCTCCTTGAGGAGTAGCTGAGTAATATACGTCATACGATGGGTTCTCAGCTCCAGTATCAGTGTGGTTCTGTCTGTCTGCTGCTCGGCTACTTCGCAACGCTGGTGTCGCTGATCACGTCACACTGGTACACCCTGGCCGATCACCCGCTGTACTCGCACGTAGGGCTCTGGACGGTCTGCTACAAGGATTATCAAGAATGTGAAGATATCGAGCTGGCCTCTGGTCATCATGGTAAATATATCCACCCATTGTCTCGGTGATTAAAACAGTACTGTTACAATCCCCATATGTGAGACTGGAAATGTACATCAACAAAACAACTGTTATTTTCTTAATATCACTAAACTTTAGCGTGTCATATTTTTTTTATTATTTTTTTCTCCTATATACAATCAAGAAATATTTTTATTGGCTTATATATCAAATTTAATATTTCATGTGCGACTGTGCCATCGTCAGTATATAAATATTTACATGCGTGCATTTATACCCTGTATAATGTCACAGATTTTTGCATGCCTAGGATACCAAACCATTTATACACTCGGCGTCTAGTCTGTTCTAAATTCGTCGCTTACGATCATTTAACGCAAATCGCCTTTATCTCCTGACATATTGCAATGACCACAGGGCACGTCTATGTGACCAGAGCATGCGTGGTGGCGGCCTGTCTGGTGACAGGCTTGGGCATCATCATGGTGACCTTCGCGTTTGCCGATCAAGTTCACAAGGCCACCTTCAAGATTTGGGGATACGCCGTGGTCTTCACAGGTAATCGACAATTAAATATCCAGACAAACATGCACGCAGACGAAA